>NC_059292.1:19063857-19116286 GCF_017591435.1 Portunus trituberculatus | reverse complement strand
AATCTGCTCATTTATCTCTTTTCTTTTCTTATTTTTTCAATGTCTGTCAAAACCAGGTGCATCTTACAAGCCCAAGCATCTTATCAGCTATCAAATACAGCATTCACTTTTCAAATTATGCGGATTGTTTATAATAACACGATGTCAAAAAAAAATCAAAGTTGCGCAGCTGGTTTAGTTTTATAATGCAGCCACCAAGTGTCATCAGAAGTTTCCCCAGCCAACACTTTGTCCTTTTGCGCAGTGCCCAAAAACATTGGCTTTAAATGGGCTCCCTAAAATAATGATCATTATTTTGTAATTACTATATACAGGGGATCATCGCAATTCGACAGGGTTAGGGTGGTTTTTCATCAGTCGAATCAGCGCTTATTCAAATCGTGAAGCAATTTTTCCAATAAGATACTTAAAAATTATGGGGGATAAGGACCAAGCTCCAGCCTAGACCTCCTCAAAACATCACTATAACCTCTAAAAAACATTAATTTAGACTAAATCTATACTATTAAAAGCTTAATTTATATCTAACTTTTTTTTTATTAAACACATTAGGGTGCTGTACAGTACATTTTTTGGAAATAAGAACACTTGCATGATGCAGCAGTCTCACGGTACTTGTCCCTGTTCTTCCAAATTGTTGATATGTTGATCTAGGGATACCCATTTGCAATGCAACAACACTGTGAGCTATACCTGCCTAACATTTTCTTATAAGCTCAAGCTTATCTTTGAAAGGCAGGAAATTGTACTTCTTAGAGCTGGGGCTGGAGGTGGCTTTCCATCGTCTTGAGTCAGACGAAATGCACGTTTTCCTCTAGCGTTAATTTTTAGTCAAATTAAGATCTATGGTTTCCTTATTCTTTGTTTTGCTGATTATAAACTTGTAGAAAAGTCTAAGTTTATCTTTGATTTTATTCACTACATCTTTCTCAAAATTTCTTTTTTCCTCTCTCCTTACTATAATATATTCATTTCTGGCATCTTTGTACTGCCGTCTATTATAGTCATTTCCCTGATTTATGAGTTTCTTCCATGCTTTATCTTTTGCCTTTTTTGCTTGTATGCATCTAGCATTGTACCAAGCATGTTTTTTTTTCTGAACTCTATAAACAGGTACAAATTTTTTACTCCTTCATTATATTTCTGTAAGAATATGTCATATTTCCCTTCTACAGTGGAGGCTCAATACTCGAACATCTAAATAGTCAAACTTTTCAATAGTCAAACGCAAAAGTTTAACTTAATACTCAAACAAATACCTATTAGTCAAACGTCTGTCAACATGGCTATAAACAAAGGGTCTTTATCTTCCTGCCGCCACACGCACCTCAGTGGCTGGCCACTGCAGGCAGTTGATCCTCCACAGTCGTAAGAATAGTCCTGCGCTTTGTCTCTACAGGGTTTTTTTTTTTTCTTTTTTTTTTTTTTTTAGAAGCTTACAAGGGCACCGAAGAGGCTTGTTAGTGGTGAGAATAAGCCTAAAGGAAAGAATGTAGTGACAGCCATTGAAAGGAAAAACAAGATTATTGATAAATACGAGAAAGGAGGAAAAATAACCGATCTTCCAGGCGAGTACTGTATGGCTAAATCTACAGTAGCCACAATATAAACGACATGCCAGAGGGAGTGAACAGCTACATAAATCTGTTTGCAAACATTGCAAAACTGTGCAGTTATAAAGCAAAAAGAGGATTGTGAAATACTGCAGGAAGACCTAAATAAGATCTGGAAATGGAGTAAAAAGTTGGAGATGGAATTCTATGTGGACAAAAGCCATGTCATAGAAATGGGAGAGTGAAAGACAACCAGTGGGAATCTATAAGATGGGAGTAGTACTAGAGAAAGTAATAAAGGAAAAGGACTTGGGATTGACGATGGAAGAAAACAATCAACCGGTAAGCCATATTGATAGAATTTTCAGAGAGACATAATTTGCTAATGAATATTGGTTTAGCATTTCACTACATGGACAAAGAAATGATGATGAAATTGATAAGTACTGTAATAAGACCCAGAATGGAATATGCAGGATTTATGTGGATGCCCCCCAAAAAAACACACATAAGGAAGTTTGAGAGACTACAAAAAATGGCTACAAGAATGGTTCCAGAATTTGAAGGGATGACATATGAGGAGAGACTAAAGGCTACGGATCTGCCAGCCCTGGAACAGAGAAGGGAGAGAGGGGATCTGATACAAGTTTATAAATTGATCAATGGAATGGACCAAGTGGATAATGAGAAACTGATCCTGAGAGAAGAATATGACATTCGACGCACAAGATCGCATAGTAAAAAACTGATGAAGGGAAGATGTCTGAGAGATGTTAAAAATATAATTTCCCGTAAAGATGTGTTGAGACTTAGAACAGTTTGAGTGAGGAAGTGGTGTCAGCAGAGAGTGTGCATAGCTTTAAAGAAAAATTGGATAAGTGTAAGTATGGAGATGGAGCCACACGAGCGTAAAGCCCAGGCCCTGTAAAACTACAACAAGGTAAATACAACTAGGTAAACTAGGTAAAATATATATACACACACACACACACACACACACACACACACACACACACACACACACACACACACACACACACACAAAGCAGCAAGAAATGAATATGTTAAGGTGAGGAAGGAAGAGGAAAAGAACTTCGAAAAAGATATTGTCGAAAAATGTAAGGAGCAACCAAAATTGTTCTATAGATTCATAAATGGAAAAATTAGGCAAAAAGAAACAATAGAAAGGTTAAAAGGAGAGAACGGGATGATGGAAGACCCAAAAAGTATGGCAGAACTATTAAATAAAAAATTCCAGGTGGTTTTTACTAAGGAATCCAAATTCGAGAGGCCACAGAATAATAGAGACAATCTATATGAAAGAGATTAAAGTAACCAAGCTTGAAATAGAAGAGTTAATGAAGGATCTGGATGAAGAGAAGGCAATGGGACCGGATGAAGTCTCAGGCAGAATACTGAAAAAATGTAGGAAAGAACTAGCAAGTCCTATATACATCATAAAATGCTCAATGGAAAATGGAACAGTTAACATATATAAGAGCGGAAGGCAGGAAGAACCTTTAAATTACAGACCAGTATCACTAACTAGTGTAATATGCAAGATGTGTGAAAGAATAATAAAGAAACAATGGATCGAGTTCCTTGAAGACAACAAATTAATATTAAATAGCCAATTTGGTTTTAGAAAAGGACGGTCTTGTGTAACTAATTTATTGAGTTTCTATTCTAGAATAGCTGATAGAGTACAAGAGAGAGAGGGATGGGTTCACTACATTTATTTGAATTTAAAAAAGGCGTTTGACAAAGTGCCACATCCAAGATTACTGTGGAAGTTAGAGGAGAAGGGTGGCTTAAAAGGAAGCACATTGAAATGGATAGAAAATTATTTGAGGGGGAGAGAAATAAGGACGGTAGTCAAAGATATGAAGTCCAAATGGAGAGCAGTAGAAAGCGGAGTGCCACAGGGGTCAGTATTGGCACCAATACTTTTCCTCATTTATATTAACGACATGCCAGAAGGAGTGAACAGCTACATAAATTTGTTTATGGATGATATGAAACTGTGCAGAGTTATAAAGCAAAAGGAGGATTGTGAAATACTGCAAGAAGACCTAAATAAGATCTGGGAATGGAGTAAGAAGTGGGAAATGGAATTCAATGTGAACAAAAGCCATGTCATGGAAATGGGAAAGAGTGAAAGACGACCTGTGGGAATCTATAAGATGGGAGATGGAGTAGAACTGGAGAAAGTAAAAAGGAAAAGGACTTAGGAGTGACGATGGAAGAAAACAATCAACCAGTAAGCCATATTGATAGAATTTTTAGAGAAACATATAATTTGCTAAGGAATATTGGAGTAGCATTTCACTACATGGACAAAGAAATGATGAAGAAATTGATAAGTACTATAATAAGACCCAGATTGGAATATGCAGGAGTAGTGTGGACCCCTCATAAAAAGAAACACATAAGGAAATTGGAGAGGCTACAAAAATGGCTACAAGAATGGTTCCAGAATTTGAAGGGATGACATATGAGGAGAGACTAAAGGCTATGGATCTACCAACCCTGGAACAAAGAAGGGAGAGAGGAGACCTGATACAAGTTTATAAATTGATCAACGGAATGGACCAAGTGGATAATGAGAAACTGATCCTGAGAGAAGAATATGACATCCAAGCACAAGATCGCATAGTAAAAAGCTGAGAAAGGAAGATGTCTGAGAGATATTAAAAAATATAGTTTCCGCAGAGATGTATTGAGACGTGGAACAGTTTAGATGAAGAAGTAGTGTCTGCAACGAGTGTGCACACTTTTAAAGTAAGATTGGATAAGTGTAGATATGGAGACGGGGCCACACGAGCATAAAGCCAAGGCCCTGTAAAACTACAACTAGGTAAATACAACTAGGTAAATACACACACACACACACACACACACACACACACACACACACACACACACACACAACACACACACACATAAAATGACAATGATATGCAGAAGCTCTCAGAACACTTACAGATACAATATCCACTGCAAAGCAACAGCAGTAACTATCTATTCTAATTATATTCAAAATCTGAGGCCAAATCTACATTGCAAACAAATAAGATAGGATCTTATATGCAACAGCGTGCAGACAAACTATAAATATAGAACGGTCAACTAACTGCAAGTAATTCATACAATTCACAATAATCTTGTGTTGTGTGTGTGTGTGTGTGTGTGTGTGTGTGTGTGTGTGTGTGTGTGTGTGTTTAACATTAAGCAAAATAAAAAAAAAATAATTAAATAATATATTAATTCCATCCTGAAACAATATTTAATATATAAATGTTATGAAAAAATATAGCGAAAAATTCAACTGTGAAGAGAAGCTTCCAGCAATGACTTCAGCAGATAAAAAAAAACATACCTCTGGCAGCATGGCCAGTTCCTTTGAAGCGCACTCAGTGGGATCAAGAGATGGTTATATAGTAAATAGGACCAACCACCACATATAATAAATTATTATATTATAATCTAATATCCACAATACTAAATAATAAATATTACATGTATTTCGTGAGAAGGAATTAGACTTAAACAAGCTGATACCATTTGTAATACTAATTTCTTCAAAATCTACATCAGGTAGTAGTGGCATATGACCTGCAATGAACATATTCAAGAATCAATGTTATGCTACCCAACACAGAGCAATGTATAACAATGTATTTACTTCTATAAGGTAATGTATAACATTATATACAGATGCATTCATCTTAATAATGTAGTTAAAAGTTTCTATTAAATCCTAAGTTCAAGAAAAATGTGTAGCAGTTTGAACTGCTGAGTATGGTGCTGTGCCTTCCCCCACTCCTCACAGCTGTTGGGGTGGCTGCAGTGTAAACCAAGAGGAATTCGTTACGTGTGTTGAGGCGAGGCACAGAAAAAAAACAAAGGCACGTGACGTTCACCAGCACTTCATTATAAGGCACAACCAGGTCTCCTAGTATAATGTCAAGCTAGGTAGTCACAAGCACACTTTCACAACACAGTCACTAACACAGGATATGAGATGGAGCACAGGTGGAGACTTGGTCAGAGGTGCAGTGGTACAGTGGTACCCCACTATCTGTCACCTCTACAACTCTGTCCCAAAGCCGTTCGCTGGCTCGTGCACTCGGATCATGTATTTGAACTGTCTCACACACAAGCACACACACGCACGCACATACCAAAGCCGTTCACTGGTTCATACATTCGAATCATGTATTCGCATCGTCTCACGCACGTACACACGCACGCACATGCACACGCATGCATGCACAACAATGGTTTTGTGAGTGGTGTGTGGCCACCATACTGTTGATAGAGCTTGTTTATCCAAAAACAACACCAGGATACCAATCCAACTACAAAAGTTACTGTATCATCCGTATCTGGTAACTTGGCATCAACAGAAGTGTTTCATCAGGTGATAAATACTGGTGGGATCATGTTGGTGATCTCTGGATGTGCTATGTGAGATGTAGTACTACATGAATATAAAAAGCAATGAGAGATGCATCAGTGAGTTGTTAGCCTTCATGACCCAGCAAATAATATTTCCCTCACATGAAATGAAAGACAATACTCGTTATTTTTTTTTTTTTCAAGATAGTTTATATAGTCTCTCCTCAACTTAGAGACTCCCATTACAAATAGGGAAAAAAAAATAGTTAACAATTAAAATATCTTACATTATATCCCTGATGTTAATCTTAGTTACATCACGATAAATTTCAAATTTAATAATTCAGCAAATACATTGCTTCAAGTTTCCATTGTTGAAAATTTTCTTTATAATAAAACTAAAAAGAATGATATAACATTTCTAACAAATTATTTAAAAGTAACAGAAAGAGCTCATCATAGGAAGACTAAAGATAGTGGTATCACAATATAAACATATAAACACAAATAAAAAAAAAAACACTTTGGTATGGCCATGTTGCCACTAGCACGCAATTTAATAACATGAATTATTATCTAACATGGAACTTAATTTTGCCTCGATGTAATACTGCAACGTGCAGGACTCAAATCTCTAACATGGGCATGGAAGCACAGGAAGGATCAGAAATTAAATATAGTTTACATGAGAAGCTGAAAGCGAGAGAACTGATTGGCAGCTTAATATTCCCAAATATGCAGTGCAAAACATCTAAAAAGGCAGAGATGATCAAAGCAGCAGAGGTATGCAAAAGTGCTCCTACTGCCGCTCCTCCGCTCCTCCACTTCGAGCACATTCCCAAATTGCGAGCAGAGGATCATGAGCGCCAAAAATTAGAAATAAGAGCAGAGGAGCGGGGAGTGGACACTTCAAAATCAAAGTCCACTCTTCTGCTTACACTCATTTTTTCTCATTCTCCACTCTCGCAGTCTGCTCTTTTTCCCATTCTCTGTTCTTTGATTTTCCCTTGAAAGATTACTGTTTCCATGTCACAGACCCATCTCTGTGTGCTGAATGCATAAGAGAGGTGATAGTGTCTGCCATGGAGGCCTACATTCCTCATTCTTTTTTTCAACCTAAACTTTCTAAACCTTTGTTTAACACAACCTGTTCTCATACTATACATGATAGAGAGGTTGCCCACAAAGGGTACTTTAGCCTTCCATCTTCTGAATCTCACATACTTTATATTTCTGTCTGAAGTCTTGCCAAACACTCTTACATAAACAGAAAATGTCAGAAACTATCAAATTCCAACTCCTCTCATGATTTCAGTCATCTGGCCAAGAACATCTTCAACAACTTTACTTTTTCCTCTTTCCCTTCTTTATTTCATCTTGATGGCACCATTGCAATCTCATCTCTCTCTAAAGCTGAACTATTCTCTCAAACCTTTGCTAACAACTCTACCATGGATGATTCTGGGCCTGTTCCTCCCTCTCCTAATTCTCTGACTATTTCATACCTACGGTTAAAGTTCTTCATAATGATGTTTTCCATGCCCTTGCTGGCCTAAACCCTCGGAAGGCTTATGGACCTGATGGGATCCTTCCTATTGTTCTCAAAAACTGTGCTTCCATGCTTGCACCTTGCCTGGCCAAACTCTTTCAACTATGTCTATCGACTTTTACTTTTCCTTCTTGCTGGAAGTTTGCATACATTCAGCCTGTTCCTAAAAAAAGTGACCGTTCTAATCCCTCTAACTACCGTCCTATATATCTAATCTCTTGCTTGTCTAAAGTTTTAGAATCAATCCTCAATAGGAAGATTCTCAAACATCTGTCACTTCACAATCTTCTATCTGATCACCAGTATGGTTTCCATCAAGGTTGCTCTACTAGTGATCTGCTTTCCTTACTGAGACTTGGTCATCCTCTTTTAGAGATCTCGGTGAAACTTTTGTTGTTCTGTTAGACATATCAAAAGCTTTTGAAACAGTCTGGAAAAGACATTTGATTTCAAAACTGCCCTCCTATGGTTTCTATCCTTCTCTCTGCAACTTTATCTCAAGTTTCCTTTCCAACTGTTCTATTGCAGCCATGGTAGATGGCCACTGCTCTTCTCCTAAATCTATCAGTGGTGTTCCTCAGGGCTCTGTCCTATCACCCACTCTCTTTTTATTATTCATTAATGACCTCCAGAACCAAACTTCTTGCCCTATCCATTTTTACACTGATGATACCACCCTACATCTTTCCACGTCCACAGATCATGCAGGGATGCCACAGAATGCCTAACTTCTGATCTTTCTAAGATTATTTTACTGGAGCAGAGAAAACTTAGTAGTTTTCAGTGCCTCTAAAATTCAATTTCTCCATCAATCAACTCAACACAAGCTTTCAAACAACTATCCTCTCTTCTTCAATGACACTCAACTGTCTCCCTCTTCCATACTAAATATCCTCGGGCTGTTCTTTACTCATAATCTTAACTAGAAACTTCACATATCATCTCTTGCTAAAATAGTTTCTATGAAGTTAGGCATTCTAAGGCATCTCCGCTAGTTTTTCTCACCCCTCCATCTGCTAACTCTTTATAAGGGCCTTATCCGTCCCTGCATGGAATACTCTTCGCATGTTTGGGGTGGTTCTACTCATACAGCTTTATTAGATAGGGTGGAATTAACTCCATCACTACTGCACTGCACAACCCCCATCCCCCTGCACCATGTTTTGTTGCGGGGTGCTGACATAGGAAGATATTCATTTCATCCCTTGTGACATGAAGCCACTTTTTTCCCATAAACTTTTTGAGATTTATTGTTGGGTTGTCCATGAAAAACTTGGCTGCACGAACATTCGTCCAAAAACACGGCAACTCTACCACCTCGTCTGACATGAAGAGCTGGAAGCAGTTCAAAGCACTCATGTCATTCCTTGGTACATCAGGATGAAAGCCAGAAAAATCCTCAGTCAGGATAGGAAGAGTACCAGGACGCTGCTCAGCAAAGGGATCAGATAATAGAAAGTGTGGAGGGAAGCATCCAGTGCAGGACTGCATGGCCGCTCATCATCCTCGCCGCTTCCATCACTTTCTACCTCGGAGCTACTGACCTCACTGTCATTTTCTGGCAAATATTCCTCATCTAAGTCACTAATGAGGCCTTCTAATTGAGTTTCATTGTCCTCAGAATCTGTAATTCATTTAATAGATCCAGGTCACCCTCAGAATCCCTCAAGAATAACAATGACAACGCCATTATGCGACACTGGAACATTGCCTGCTGGCCACCACCCCTCCCTTCAGGCCTCAAGATCCCCCTCCCCCTAAGCCAACTTACCCGATGTCCTTGAAAACAAAGGGTGCCAGTTAGTCACTTTGTAACTGAATCATAAAAAAACACACAAACCGAGTAAATGAAGCCCTATTGGAGCAATGGCGTACGCATGTATTTCATCAGTTCAGTAGTGAAAATTTCATCTGACGTCAAGTGGTATGTCATCAATAGCGAAGGGGTTTTATAAAAGCTTTTCATCTCATCACCTCCCCTCCTTTGACTGACTGTCTTCAGCCTCTTTCTCACCAGACAAATGTTGCATCTTTCTACCTTTTATTGCTATTTTTATGCTAACTGATCTACTAATCTAGCTAACTGCATGCCTCCCATCTTCCTTCAGCCTTGTTGCACAAGGCTTTCTTCTTCCGCTCATCCTTATTCTGTCCAGCCCTCTAATGCAAGAGTTAACGTTACCCAGTACTCTCAACCATTTATACCTTTCACTACTAAACTCTGGAACTCCCTACCTGCTTCTGTATTTCTATCTACCTATGATTTGACTTCTTTAAAGAGAGAGGTGTCGAGACATTTGTCCCTCGCTTTTGACCTTTAAGGCAACCTGCAGTTCCAGTGGGCCTTTCTTTTCTAACATTTTGTTGCCCTTGGCAGCATTCCCTCTTGCAAAAAAAAAACTCAACTTGCACTCCCTCAGTCCACTCCACTCTCTGCTATCGCTCTCTGTGTTAGGGGGGGAGGAGGAGGAGGAGGAGGAGGAGGAGGAGGAGGAGGAGGAGGAGGAGGAGGAGGAGGAGGAGGAGGAAGAGGAAGAGGAGGAGGAGGAGGAGGAGGAGGAGGAGGAGGAGGAGGAGGAGGAGGAGGAGGAGGAGGAGGAGGAGGAGGAGGAGGAGGAGGAGGAGGAGGAGGAGGAGGAGGAGACTTAACTTCCTGCTAATTAATTTACTAACCTTGTTTATCCAAGAAATTCAAATGAGGAAAAAATCATTCATATCTCTCTCTCTCTCTCTCTCTCTCTCTCTCTGTGTGTGTATTTACCTAGTTGTATTTACCTAATTGTAGTTTTACAGGGCCTGGGCTTTACGCACGTATGACCTCATCTCCATATCTGCACTTACCCAATTTTTCTTTAAAACTATGCACACTCATTGCTGATACCATTTCTTCACTCAAACTGTTCCAAGTCTCAACACATCTTTGCGGGAAACTATATTCTTTAACATCTCTCAGACATCTTCCCTTCCTCAGTTTTTTACTATGCAATCTTGTGCTTAGAATGTCATATTATTCTCTCAGGATCAGTTTCACATTATCCACTTGATCCATTCCGTTGATCAATTTATAAACTTGTATCAGATCCCCTCTCTCCCTTCTCTCTTGCAGGGTTGGCAGATCATAGCATTTAGTCTCTCCTCATATGTCATCCCTTCAAATTCTGGAACCATTCTTGTAGCCATTTTTTGTAGTCTCTCCAACTTCCTTATGTGTTTCTCTTTATGTAGGGTCCACACAACTCCTGCATATTCCAATCTGGGTCTTATTATAGTACTTATCAATTTTTTCATCATTTCTTTGTCCATGTAGTAAAATGCTAATCCAATATTCCTTAGCAAATTATATGTCTCTCTGAAAATTATATCAATATGGCTTACAAGTTGCTTTCTTCCATCGTCACTCCCAAATCCTTTTCCTTTTTAACTTTCTCCATTTCTACTCCATCTTCCATCTTACATATTCCCACTGGTCGTCTTTCACTCTTTCCAATTTCCATGACATGGCTTTTGTCCACACTGAATTCCATCTCCCACTTTTTACTCCATTTCCACATCTTATTTAGGTCTTCCTGCAGTATTTCAAAATCCTCCTTTTGCTTTATAACTCTGCACAGTTATGCATCGTCCGCAAACAGATTTATGTAGCTGTTCACTCTGTCTGGCATGTCGTTTATATATATGAGAAAAAGTATTGGAGCCAATACTGACCCCTGTGGCACTCCGCTTCCTACTGCTCTCCACTTGGACTTCATATCTTTAACTACCGTTCTTATTTCTCTCCCCCTCAAATAATATTCCATCCATCTCAATGTGCTTCCCTTTAAGCCAACATTCCCCTCTAACTTCCACAGTAATCTTGCAGGTAGCACTTTATCAAATGCCTTTTTTAAATCCAAATAAATAGTCAACCCATCCCCCTATCTCTTGTACGAGTACTCTGTCAACTATTCTAGAGTAGAAACTCAGTAAATTTGTTACACACAACTGACCTTTTTTAAAACCAAATTGGCTATTTGATAATAATCTGTTGTCTTCAAGAAACTCAATATATGCTTTCTTTATTAATCTTTCACACATCTTGCATATTACACTAGTTAGTGATACCAGTCTGTAGTTTAAAGATTCTTCCTTCCGCTCTTATATATGGGAACCACCTCAGCTCTTTTCCATTCTACTTGTACTGTTCCATTTTCTTTTGAGCATTTTATGATGTTGTATATAGGACTTGCTAGTTCCTCCCTACATTCTTTCAGTATTCTCCTGAGACTTCATCCGGTCCCATTGCCTTCTCTTCATTCAATTTCTTCATTAACTCTTTTATTTCAAGCTTGGTTACTTTAATCTCTTTCATGTAGATGGTTTCTCTATTACCCTGTGGCCTTTCAAATTTGGATTCCTTAGTAAAGACCTCAAATTTACTATTGAACAGTTCTGCCATACTTCTTGGGTCTTCCACTATCCCGTTCTCTCCTTTTAGTCTTTCTATTGTTTCTTTTTCCCTTATTTTTCCATTTATGAATCTGTAGAACAATTTTGGTTGCTCCTTACATTTTTCAACAATGTCCTTTTTATAGTTTCCTCTTCTTTCCTCACCTTAACATATACATTTCTCACTACCTTGACGTTTTCCTTATTTCCTGAATTTCTATTTCTCCTCCACATTTTTCATGCTTCATCTCTTTTCTCCTTTGCCCTAGCACACCTTTCATTAAACCATTCTTTCTTTCCTTCTTCTTTAGGTCTATATTTCAGGACATATTCCCTGACTCCTGTTTTGTATACAGGCAAACCCCTGCTTAACCCGTAAAGTCCGACAGGCCTTAAATAGGGCTGCATTGCACACTTCCGACAGTCCTTAAATGGGGCAGCTACTTTGAGTGCTAATAAAAACCGCACTAGCATTGGTAGCGCTGCTATATTTGGTCATGACGTAGGCCTATGGTAGTACTGTCGGCTCCCAGGAAGCACACCGCTCTAGCCAGCTTTTTTTTTTTTTTTTTTTTTTTTTTAATGAAGAGAGGAGGTAGCTAGCTGAAGAGAAAGTGGGTGGGAAGAGAATGAAGGAAAGTAAGAGAGAGATAGATGGTGGGCTTGACCACCTTGCTAATTTTAGGCTCTAGCCAGCTAGTCTCCCGCAAATATCTGTGAGGTGCGTGAGCATCATGTCGCGGTGATAATTATTTACGTATTTACATATTTACTTATTTAAGGAACTATTATTTACAACTATGGCTACTGGTGCTAAGAGGAAGCCAAAGTTTAGTGATAAAAGTGATAGACAAGGCGGGACAAGACGGAAAGTGCACAGGTTGGAGGTAGATCCCGACCCCGCTATTGTGACAACATCGTCACCCACGCTTGATAAAACATACGTAACTATAATCAGCCAATATGAGTGAAAACACGAAAACATGTGAAACACATAAAACATGAGCAGTGCCTTACATTATGTAAGAATACACATAAAGCACCTCCCGAGTTGCCGCTACCACAATCTTCTCCAATTATCGGTTATTATTCTGAGACAACCATAGTGAGTAGAGCAATAAAAACTTGTAGGATGATGCATTGTCATGTCTACTAACAGCAGATTTTTTTCCAGAGTAATTTATAAAAGTTGATTTTTTTATGATAATTACGGTAATGGAGGTGCAATTTTGCCATCGGTCTTAGCGGGTTAACGAAGGTTCACACAACAAAATTTTGCTACAATGAAGGTTTCATTTTACTACCATCTGTCCGTTTAACGAACACCAAACTCGCTTTAACAAAGTTTTATCCAGGTAAATTTTTCCACGTTTGAATACACCAGCGCCTCTCGTGGACAACACGCGCACCACTCACTCCACCTGTTCAAAACAATAACAGCATCAGCAGCATCTCATCTTCCCTCTCTCAAGTTACCACCAAAACGCCCTGCAATGTCGTCTAGCGTTGCTAAGAAGACCAGGAAGTCTCTTACTCTCGAAGTGAAGGTAGATATTATTCACAGACACGAGAGGCGAGAAAACTAATAGTATTGCTCGCCACCATCTTGACTCCATCTACTGTCTCTACTATTTTCAAGTCAGCAGACTCTATTAAGAAGGCTGGTGGGACCATATCTTCCTTGCAAGCTAAAAGAACCACCTGAACTCGTGACTCTTCAATGGATAAAATGGAAAGCCTTGTGGAAATGTGGTACATTAGTTTTGTATGTGATAGAATGATGCGCCCTTTGTTTACATTCCACAGGTCGCCGGTTAGTGTCTTTCCCGTTTCACTCTTCCTCCCTTCATAAATTAAAGATCATCAACATTATAAATTTACATACATACGCACATTAGTGTACATTATAATGACTTAAATTCAAATGCCTAAATGTTAAACTTCATAATTTTTACTTTCATTAAACCTTTCATTGTACTATAATGCACTCTCGCTGTTTACTCTCAATGGAAGTTGAAGTCGGGTTAAACTTGCTATAACCAATTGGCTTGACGAAGTTTCACTTAATGAAGGGTTTTTTTAGGAACGTAACCCCTTCGTTAAGCCGGGGTTACCTGTATTTAAAAAAATGAGTTATATTTCTCTTCCACCCTCTCTGAATTTTCCATCTCCTCCCAGTTAACGTTTCTGAAATAGTTCTTGAGGTTTTCAATATAAGCCTTTCTGTAATTTAATCAGTCTCCTTTGTATGTTTCGTCTCTATCTTCCTTTCCCTCTTCTATATCTATTTCTAATATGACATGGTCACTCTTTCCCAATGGGCACTTATATCTTATATCATCGTTCATTTGTTTACCCCTTGTAAAAACCAGGTTCAATCTAGCCGGCTTGTCGTTTCCTCTGAATCTTGTGTTTTCCTTTACTCTTTCGACCATCATATTATCTATCATTAGATTCAGGAATCCTTCTCCCCAGGCTTCTTCCCCCATATCACTTTCATAATTTTCCCAGTCCACCTCCTTACACTTGAAATCTCCAACTAATATCACTTTTCTCTTTTCTTTAATGACTCATCAGACTCCTTATTGTATCATCTATCATGTCTTTATATTCTTGAATGGTCCATGAATTTCTTTTTGATGGTACATATGCTCCAGTGATTGTTAACTCTTTTTCATTAATATGCATCTTAACATACAGTACTTCTACTTTTCCTTCCCCACACTCCACTTGGTTTACCACCATCTATTTCCTTGACATTATCATGACTCCTCCTCCTCCTCCTTTACCCACTCTGTCTCTCCTCCATACATTATACCTATTATCTATGTCTGTTTTTATTGCCTCATTCAATTTTGTTTCAGCCAGGCAGACAATATCCGGTTCTTCTTTCTTTATGTAATCTTTTAATTCTAATTTACTTAATAAAACCCCATCGATGTTTGTATACATAATTTTCTAATCTCTTGTTCTTATCACCTTTAGTTAAACTTGCTCCACATTTTCCTTTTCCTTCTCTTTTATATACCATTTTTTTATTCTGTCTCCTAGAATTCTCCCAAAAAATGCCTTCTCCTCCTCTGAACTTTCATCATTTTTTTCCCTTGCTTCTGCCACTAATTTGTTGAGTCTCTTCCTTTCTTCCTCATTTCTATTTTTCTTTGTGTATATATATATATATATATATATATATATATATATATATATATATATATATATATATATATATATATATATATATCCTTGCAACCTTCTGTTTCTCTGAGTTTTGTTGTTCTATATAATATTTTTTCTGTGCTGCTTGTGATTTTAGCAGTAGCTTAATTGGTCTCACTGTTCCTTCTTGATATGGTCCCATTCTGTGGATTTCTTCTGTGTGTGTGTATTTTACCTAGTTATATTTACTTAGTTGTGGTTTTACAGGGCCTGGGCTTCATGCTCGTGTGGCCCCGTCTCCCTACCTACAATTATCCAATTTTTCCTTAAAACTAAGCACACTCGTTGCTGACACCACTTCTTCACTCAAACTGTTCCACATCTTAACACATCTTTGTGGGAAACTATATCTTTTAACATCTCTCAGACATCTCTCCTTTCTCAGCTTTTTACTATGCGATCTTGTGCTTCGAATGTCATATTCTTCTCTCAGGATCAGTTTCTCATTATCCACTTGGTCCATTCCGTTAATCTCTGTTCCAGGGTTGGTAGATCCATAACCTTTAATCTCACCTCATATGTCATCCCTTCAAATTCTGGAACCAGTCTTGTAGCCATTTTTTTGTAGTCTCTCCAACTTCCTTATGTTTCTTTTTATGAGGGAGTCCACACTACTCCTGCATATTCCAATCTGGGTCTTATTATAGTACTTACCAATTTCTTCATCATTTCTTTGTCCATGTAGTGAAATGCTAATCCAATATTCCTTAGCAAATTATACGTCTCTGAAAATTCTATCAATATGGTTTACCAGTTGATTGATTTCTTCCATCGTCACTCCTAAGTCCTTCTCCTTTTTTACTTTCTCCAGTTCTACTCCAGCTCCCATCTTACAGATTCCCACGGGTCGTCTTTCACTCTTTCCCATTTCCATGACATGGTTTTTGTCCACATTGAATTCCATTTCCCATTTTTACTCCATTACCAGATCTTATTTAGGTCTTCCTGCAGTATTTCACAATCCTGTTTTTGCTTTAAAACTCTGCACAGTTTCGTATTGTGAGCAAACAGATTTATGTAGCTGTTCACTCCTGTCATGTCGTTTATATATATGAGGAAAAGTATTGGTGCCAATACTGACCCCTGCGGCACTCCGCTTTCTACTGCTCTCCAATTAGACTTCATATCTTTAATTACTGTCCTTATTTCTCTCCCACTTAAGTAATTTTCCATCCATTTCAATGTGCTTCCTTTTAAGCCACCCTTCTCCTCTAACTTCCACAGTAATCTTGCATGTGGCACTTTATCAAATGCCTTTTTTAATTCCAAATAAATACAGTCAACCAATCCCTCTCTCTCTTGTACTCTATCAACTATTCTAGAGTAGAAACTCAGTAAATTAGTTACTTCCTCTCTCTCTTGTACTCTATCAACTATTCTAGAGTAGAAACTCAGTAAATTAGTTACAAATGACCGTCTTTTTCTAAAAGCAAATTGGTTATTTGATATTAATTTGTTGTCTTCAAGGAACTCGATCCATTGTTTCTTTATCATTCTTTCACACATCTTGCATATTACACTAATTAGTGATACCGGTCTGTAATTTAAAGGTTCTTCCTTCCTTCGCTCTTATATACGGGAACCACCTCAGCTCTTTTCCATTCTACTGGTACTGTTCCATTTCTATTGAGCATTTTATGATGTTGTATATAGGACTTGATAGTTCTTCCCTACATTCTTTCAGTATTCTGTCTTAGACTTCATCCGGTCCCATTGCCTTCTTTTCATCCAATTCCTTCATTAACTCTTTTATTTCAAGCTTCGTTACTTTAACCTTTTTCATATAGACGGTCTCTCTATTACCCTGTGGCCTTTCAAATTTGGATTTCTTAGTAAAGACCTCCTGGAATTTATTACTTAATAGTTCTGCCATACTTTTTGGACCTTCCACCATCCCGTTCTCTCCTTTTAACCCTTCTATTGTTTCTTTTTACCTAATTTTTCCATTTATGAATCTGTAGAACAATTTCGGTTGCTCCTTACATTTTTCAACAATTTCCTTTTCATAGTTCCTTTCCTCATCCTTTCTCACCTTAAAATATTCATTTCTCGCTGCCTTGAAGTTTTCCTTATTTACTGGATTTTTATTTCTCATCCACCTTTTCCATGCTTCATCTCTTTTCTCCTTTGCCCTAGCACACCTTGCATTAAACCAATCTTTCCTTCCTTCTTCTTTAGGTCTATATTTCGGGACATATTCCCTGACTCCTGTTTTATATATTTCCAAAAATACGTTATACTTCTCTTGCACGGTGTCCGAGTTTTCCATCTCCTCCCAGTTAAGGTTTTTTAAGTAGTTCTTCAGATTTTCAACATCAACCTTTCTGTAATTTAATCGGTCTCCTTTGTATGATTTGTCTCTATCTTCCTTTCTCTCTTCTATATCCATTTATAATATTACATGGTCACTCTTTCCCAATGGGCACTTATATCTTATATCATCGTTCATTTGTTTACCCCTTGTAAAAACTAGGTCCAATCTCGCCGGCTCGTCGTTTCCTCTGAATCTTGTCTTTTCCTTTACTCTTTGGTCCATCATATTATCTATCATTAAGTTCAAGAATCTTTCTTCCCTGGCTTCTTCCCCCATATCACTTTCATAATTTTCCCAGTCCACTTCTTTACAGTTGAAATCTCCTACTAATATCACTTTTCTCCTTTCTTTAACGATTCTCATTAGACTCCTTATTCTTTCATCTATCATGTCTTTATATTCTTGATTGGTCCATGAATTTATTTTTTGGTGGCACATAAGTTACAATGATTGTTAACTCTTTTTTATTAATATGCATCTTAACATACAGTACTTCTGCTTTTCCTTCCCCATATTCCACTTGGTTTACCACCATCTCCTTCCTTAACGTTATCATGACTCCTCCTCCTCCTACTTTACCCCCTCTGTCTCTCCTGCATACATTATACCTATTATCTAAGTCTATTTTGATTGCTTTATTTAGTTTTGTTTCAGCCAGGCATACAATATCCAGATTTTCTTTCTTTATGTAATCTCTTAATTCTAATTTACTTGATAAAATCCAGTCTATGTTCATATACATAATTTTCAGTCTCTTGCCTTTATCACTTTTAGTTAAACTGGTTCCACTTTTTTCTCTTCCTTCTCTTCTATATACCATTTCCTTATCCTGTCTCCTAGAATTCTCCAAAAAAAAAAAAGTCTTTTTTTCCTCTTCTGACCTTTCATTATTTTTTCCCTTACTGCTGCCGCCAGTTTGCTGTATCTCTTTCTTTCTTCCTCAATTCTATTTTCCTTTATATATATATATCCTTGCAATCTTCTGTTTCTCTGAGTTTAGTTGTTCTATATAATATTTCTTCTGTTGCTGCTTGTGATTTTAGTAATATCTTAATTGGTCTCATTGTTCCTTCTTGATAAAGTCCCATTCTGTGTATTTCTTCTACTTCCTCTTCTAAGTTCTGCCTATCTTCGTCGTTTAGATTTTTTAGTAGGTCTTTGACTGATTTCATTTCTTCTTTTTCTCTTCTTGGTCTATATTTTACATATTTTCTTTTTTGTCCAAATACAATTACACTTTTTTTCTGCAATTTCCCTAACAAGATTTTCTTTTTTCTTGAGGACTGCTATCATTTTGTTTGTCATATTTTCATCTCTTTCTTTTAGTTGTGTGTGTATTTACCTAGTTGTAGTTTTCCAGGGCCTGGGATTTATGCTCGTGTGGCCCCGTCTCCATATCTATACTTATCCAATTTTTCTTTAAAACTATGCACACTTGTTGCTGACACCACTTCTTCATTCAAATTGTTCCACGTCTCAACACATCTTTGTGGGAAACTATATTTTTTAACATCTCTCAGACATCTTCCCTTTCTCAGCTTTTTACTATGCGATCTTGTGCTTCGAACATCATATTTTTCTCTCAGGATCAGTTTCTCATTATCCACTTGGTCCATTCCATTGATCAATTTATAAACTTGTATCAGATCCCCTCTCTCCCTTCTCTTTTCCAGGGTTGGTAGATCCATAGCCTTTAGTCTCACCTCATATGTCATCCCTTCAAATTCTGGAACCATTCTTGTAGCCATTTTTTGTAGTCTCTCCAACTTCCTTATGTGTTTCTTTTTATGAGGGGTCCACATTACTCCTGCATATTCCAATCTGGGTCTCATTATAGTACTTATCAATTTCTTCATCATTTTTTTGTCCATGTAGTGAAATGCTAATCCATTATTCCTTAGCAAATTATATGTCTCTCTGAAAATTCTATCAATACGGCTTACCGGTTGATTGTTTTCTTCCATCGTCACTCCTAAGTCCTTTTCCTTTTTTACTTTCTCCAGTTCTACTCCATCTCCCATCTTATAGATTCCCACGGGTCGTCTTTCACTCTTTCCCATTTCCATGACATGGCTTTTGTCCACATTGAATTCCATTTCCTACTTTTTACTCCATTCACAGATCTTATTTAGGTCTTAATGCAGTATTTCACAATTCTCTTTTTGCTTTATAACTGCACAGTTTTGCATCGTTTGTAAACAGATTTATGTAGCTGTTCAATCCTTCTGTCATGTCGTTTATATATATGACGAAAAGTATTGGCACCAATACTGACCCCTGCGGTACTCCGCTTTATACTGCTCTCCAATTAGATTTCATATCTTTAACTACCGTCCTTTTTTCTCTCCCCCTCAAATAATTTTCTATCCATCTCAATGTGCCACCCTTCTCCTCTAATTTCCACAGTAATCTTGCATGTGGCACTTTATCAAACGCCTTTTTTAAATCCAAATCAATACAGTCAACCCATCCCTCTCTCTCTTGTACTCTATCAACTATTCTAGAGTAGAAACTCGTAAATTAGTTACACATGACCGTCTTTTTCTAAAACCAAATTGGATATTTGATATTAATTTGTCGTCTTTAAGGAACTCGATCCTTTGTTTCTTTATCATTCTTTCACACATCTTGCATATTACACTAATTAGTGATACCGGTCTGTAATTTAAAGGTTCTTCCTTCCTTCCACTCCTATATATGGGAACCACCTCAGCTCTTATCCATTCTACTGATTCTGTTCCATTTCTGTTGAGCATTTATGATGTATATAGGACTTGCTAGTTCTTCCCTATATTCTTTCAGTATTCTGCCTGAGACTTCATCCAGTCCCATTGCCTTCTCTTCATCCAATTCCTTCATTAACTCTTTTATTTCAAGCTTGGTTACTTTAACCTCTTTGTTATAGATGGTCTCTCTATTACCCTGTAGCCTTTAAAATTTGGATTCCTTAGTAAAGACCTCCTGGAATTTATTATTTAATAGTTCTGCTATACTTTATGGGTCTTCCACCATCCCGTTCTCTCCTTTTAACCTTTCTATTTTTTCATTTTGCCTCTAATTTTTCCATTCATGAATCTAGAACAATTTTGGTTGCTCCTTATATTTTTTACAATGTCCTTTTCATAGTTCCTTTCCTCATCCTTCCTCACCTTAACATATTCATTTCTCACTGCCTTCAAGTTTTCCTTATTTACTGGATTTCTATTTCTCCTCCACCTTTTCCATGCTCCATCTCTTTTCTCCTTTGCCCTAGCACACCTTGCGTTAAACCAATCTTTCTCTCCTTCTTCTTTAGGTCTATATTTCGGGATATATTCCCTGACTCCTGTTTTGTATATTTCCAAAAATAAGTTATACTTCTCTTGCATTCATTATCCACTTGGTCCATTCCGTTGATCAATTTATAGACTTGTATCAGGTCTCCTTTCTCCCTTCTTTGTTCCAGGGTTGGTAGATCCATAGCCTTTAGTCTTTCCTCATATGTCATCCCTTCAAATTCTGGAACCATTCTTGTAGCTATTTTTTGTAGCCTCTCCAATTTCCTTATGTGTTTTTTTTTTATGAGGGGTCCACACTACTCCTGCATATTCCAATCTGGGTCTTATTATAGTACTTACCAATTTCTTCATCATTTCTTTGTCCATGTAGTGAAATGCTACTCCAATATTCCTTAGCAAATTATATGTTTCTCAAAAAATTCTATCAATATTGCTTACTGGTTGATTGTTTTCTTCCATCATCACTCCTAAGTCCTTCTCCTTTTTAACTTTCTCCAGTTCTACTCCATCTCCCATCTTATAGATTCCCACAGGTCGTGTGTGTGTGTGTGTGTGTGTGTGTGTGTGTGTGTGTGTGTGTGTGTGTGTGTGTGTGTGTGTGTGTGTGTGTGTGTTTCACTGTTTGATCTGCTGCAGTCTCTGACAAGACAGCCAGACGTTACCCTACGGAACGACCTCAGAGCTCATTATTTCCGATCTCGGATAGGCCTGAGACCAGGCACACACCACAAACCGGGACAACAAGGTCACAACTCCTTGATTTACATCCCGTACCTACTCACTGCTAGGTGAACAGGGGCTACACGTGAAAGGAGAGACACCCAAATATCTCCACCCGGCCAGGGAATCGAACCCCGGTCCTCTGGCTTGTGAAGCCAGCGCTCTAACCACTGAGCTACCGGGCGTGTGTGTGTGTGTGTGTGTGTGTGTGTGTGTGTGTGTGTGTGTGTGTGTGTGAGCAGAGAGCATGAAAGGGAGTGCAAACAGGAAGTGTGAGAGGGGAGCACAAGCTTGAGTGCAAGTGGGGGATTGAAGCAGAGAGTGGAAGTGCAAGTAAAGAGTGCTAGTGCGAGCAGAGAGTGCTAGTGTGAGTGGAGAGCACAAATGAAGTGGAGAGTGGGAGTGAGAGCGGAGAGCAGAAGTTTGCACTGAAGTCAGAGTGCGATTGGAAAGTGCAAACCCTTTGGTAACTCCCCAAAAATGAGTGGGTGAGCGATAGCAGAAGGGTCTGGCTTGAAAGAGAATGCTTGCCCAGCTCTGCAAAGCTTTTCTTTTTCTTTTTTTTTTTTTTATTTATTTATTTTTTTTTTTGGTAAGATGGGAAATCTATAGTCAAACCACGCTATGGAGTCACTTTGGGTGGGGCCGGAAAAGAGGACTTCCCGGCTACAGCGTTGCCAAATATCTCCCAGTAATAGGACAATTAAAAAGGATTAGAGATCGCCTGACCCTTTTAAGTCTACACCACCCCACCACCATCCACCTCTCTCTTCTTTCTCTCTCTTTCTCTCTCTCTCTCTCTCTCTCTCTCTCTCTCTCTCTCTCTCTCTCTCTCTCTCTCTCTCTCTCTCTCTCTCTCTCTCTCTCTCTCTCTCTCTCTCTCTGCATAATTTTGCTTCTATTATAGGCCCTCTGTTTGCCTTTTCTTTTAAGTAGTAGTTATATACGTTGTATATAAGTTCTTTCTCTCGGCTGTGTATTGGTCCACCACGATTCGTGATGCTTCCTTCCATCTTTCTGGGTGGGTGGCCAGGTGATGAATGAATGACCCTGACCCACCTTAATCCCCGACCCCTGACCTGCCTGCCTTCCCAGACCTACCTGACAACCCCGCAAAATAACGTTGCCACGTGCTGTGCTATTTATGTATGTATACTAATTGTTATTATCTATATTACAATACTACACTGCATTCATAACACTACAAACCCTTGTTGAATCTAAAAAAATATTTAATGGGAAATAAAACATAAGAATAATTAGTAAATAGGTGACAAATGACACAAAGTGATATGTGTTGGGGCTGATTTGGCATAGTGGCGAGCTGGGGATTTACCGCAGCGTCCACACCCAAAGTGACTCCTTAGCGTAGTAATAGTATAGCTAAAGGTAATGAAAAATTATTAAACAAAAAAGGCCACTGATATGTTAGTACATAAAAAGTGTTAAGAATACTGGCCAAAAGAATGTGATATACTGCATCTGATGGTTCATAAGATGCACCTTTTCTCAAAATAAAAGTCTCAGGAAATGAGGTTGCATCCTGTGAGGCCAAGGTTCAGCACTAAGGCAGTGGTTTGTGGTAAGTCAATGGCAATAGAGATTCTAAAATCAAACTCCAGACATCCTCACACATGTAAACAAAATCATGATAGATACTACACCACAAAAACAACAGTTTCTTTCAAGGTAACAAATATAATAGGTCATACTTACTGGTAAATCACATAAAATGAAAACAGTCAGGAAGAATTTGCTGAAGTGACCAAGCACCACGTATTGCATATACCAAAACAAACCATGCAATTGGTTACGCGCCGAACCTGGTGACACGGGCAAGCTTCACTGCTTTCTTTACAGTGTGATGCTGTTACTCCTTGAGGTAAGAAACACTTTCATACAATTAAAATTGCACCTATCTTTAACATTCTTACCTTGCATACATGTAAAAAACTAAATAATGATAAAAAGAAAAAAATTATAATTACTACTCCTGTAGTCTCTCATCATCACTTCCGATATCATATACCAGGTACAGGTAACTCTTGATTTATGTGTGTTTAATTTACACGTTTTTGTTAATACACGACTGAAAAGATATTATAATTAATTAAATTTGCACAACTGGTTTGCTTATGCACGATTTGGACCACATCCCGCATCCCCCCTATTATCTATTGTTTCTTATGAGAATCACAAGTTTGTTTTATGCAAATTTTAAAATACGTAATACCTCTTGGAACACCTCTATCGTGTAAATCGAGTTACCTGTACATGCTTATATCTCACAACAAGATTGGTTCATAGTCTACTAGGATATATTAAAGTTTTTAAATGCAAAATTTTGGGATCTAATAATGATCTAAATGCATGTGAGACCCTTCATATGTCAGGTGAAGTCCTTCACTTCATATTGAGAGCCTAAGTCTGCTCATTTACTTTTTTTTCTTTTTCTTATTTCAATGTCTACATTAACTGGGTGTCTTATGAGCCCATGTGTCTTATATGTCCTGAAACCTCACTCTAATATGAGTTCAGATCACAAATGATTTAAGGTACTGGTTAACTAGTGCACTAAAGATGTGCAGAAAAGGGATATGAGAAAGAAGAGTCTTGTGCAGCAAGGTCATGGGAGGAGGGGAGGCATGCAGCTAGCAAGATAAAAAGAGCAGTTGGCATGAAAATAGCAGTAGAAGATAGCAAGAGATGCAACACTGCAGCAGTGAAAAAGAGGCTGAAGACAGTCAGTCAGAGATGAGGAATTAGATAAGACAAAAATCTTTTGATTTCATCCTATCTAAGAGATCAGTATGAGTGGAGAAGTTTGTTCCATACATAGGTGGATAAGGCCTCTGTAAAGAGTTTGCAGTTTCTGGGGTGAGAAAAACTGGTGGAGATGACACAGTATGCCTAACTTATTATCTGTTTTGGCTGGAGATGAGATGTAAATTTCCAGTTTCGGTTATAATAAAGGACAGACCATGGATACTCAATGTAGAAGATGGGATAGTTGTCTAGAAAGAAAAATTAAGTTTTTACTACCTCATTGATAAATTTTTAGAGATCAGAATTCAGGCATTTTGCAGTATCCCTGTCTGATAAGTTGACTTCCTAAAGGATTGGTCATCTCCAAAAAGATGTGGAAAGTGTATGATGATATCATCACAGTAGAGTGGATAGGACAAGAAGCTTGATTTAGAGGATCAGTGACAAATAATAGGAAGAGAGCGGGTAATAGGAAAGAGCCTTGAAGAACATCACTGTTACCATAGCAGTAATAGAACAGTTGAAGAGGAAACAAGTTTAAGTTGCAGAGAGAAGGATAAAAAAACATAGGAGGGTAGTTTGGAGATGATGTGCCAGATTCTATCTAAGGGTTTCAATATGTCTAAGACAAGCAAAAGTTTTAATAAAATCTCTAGTCATTTTAACGTGAGGAACGTTATGTTTGGAGACAACTTTCTGAACTACTTTGAGTTATATTACTAAAAATGTACAAGATATATGAATAGCTATTGTATGCTATGTTACCAATACTTCAGTCTACCTTATGCCACAGTTTGTTATTTGTTTTGATCTAGATTTTTTATATGTTTTCAAAAGTTGCAAGAGGAACATCACCATGATGCTACATCATCTCCGACTTTACCTTCATAATTTAATCTCTGTGATTTGACTGGATCGATTAAGGAGTGCTTCATATCACAAATAGATGCATATATATAAGCAATCTACTACAGCCATAAGATTTGGTTATTCTAATAATTACTGTGCTACGAATGTAAATGTGACTATCATACATGTTACCAGAAAAATAAGACATGTTACTTGTGCGATTTTTGTTGAAACAAAAAGTTAACATTAAACATCCCTCTTCTGACACTGACTTAATTTTTTTTTTTTTTTTTTTTTTTTACATTACAAGGGCACTGGCCAAGGGCAAACAAAGTGTTGGAAAAAAAAAAATCCCGCTGGTTGCCAGGCCCTGTTAAGAGGAAAGTAGAAAGAGAAAACAAAAAATCTAAAAGGAGGGTCCAGTTAACGTAAGAGGTGTCTTGACACTCCTCTTTTGAAAGAGTTTAAGTCATAGGCAGGTGGAAATACAGACACAGGTAGAGAGTTCCAGAGTTTACCAGTGTAGGGAATGAAGGAGTGAAGATACTGGTTAACTCTTGCATTAGGAAGATGGACAGAATAGGGATGAGAAGAAGTAGAGAGTCTTGTGCAGCGAGGCCGCAGGAGGGGGGAAGGCATGCAGTTAGCAAGTTCAGAAGAGCAGACAGCATGAAAACAGCGGTAGAAGACAGATAAAGATGCAAGATAAAAGTCTTGTGCAGCGAGGCCGCAGGAGGGGGGAAGGCATGCAGTTAGCAAGTTCAGAAGAGCAGACAGCATGAAAACAGCGGTAGAAGACAGATAAAGATGCAAAGATAAATGACTGCAACATAATGTTTAAATGCCTTCTAATTATTTTTAGTTGTTTACTGAACCAGTACATAGCTACCTGGTATTGGTTTGAGAGCTGGTTCACTTTTGACACCTTTAGACTCTTGACTTACTGTTTGTATTCATTTGATTGGCATGAAATTTTCACATATGACTGTGTATACATTGGTGACTTGCTAGAGCATGATAGGATGATAAGGTATCAGATCTCCTCATGTCTAGAAAATATTATTAACTTGTAGGTGAAGGTTCAGAAGACGCTATTGGTAGTGTCACAGCAATCTGCTGCTTTACACCTGAGCTGGACACTTTCGGAGTGGTGATTACTAGTGTGTTGAAGAGATAGGGACACTGTGAAATAATTACAGTAATACTCCGCTTAACGAACGTTCATCTAACGAATTTCCGGTTTAACGTACTATATAAAGTTAGACCAAAAAGTCCGCATAACGGAGAATTTTCTGGGTTTGAATTTGCCAGGTGAGGGACTATGATACGATATCCATTATAGCAGGCAATAGAGGAGTGGAAACAAATTCAATATCGTAGTGAAAGACAACACACAGGCTAAAAGGGTCACAAGAAGAAGAAGAAGAAGCGGCCGAGTCGTCACGAGTCTCCGCTTCGTCTGTGGCTGATCTCGTCTCCGCTTTATTTTTTGGTATTCCATGTACGATTTCACTTTATGCATTATAAAACAATCCTTTCTTGGGAGCAAAGTTTGTAAAAAGCTAATAATTTTTTTTTTTTTTTTTTTTTTCTAACCCATGTAGAATGTTGGGGACCAGCCCAGAACGCATTCCCCATTATTTCCATTATTTCCTATGGGAAAATTACGTCCACTTAACGAATTTCTGCTCTATGAACAGCTTTGACATCCCATATCCTGTTCGTTAAACGGAGTATTCCTGTACTGTTGAACCTCGATAACTTGGATTTCGCAATGTCAGACTCTGATTGACCCAGGGACTAAAGTCCCAGTTGAACTGCCCACCCGTTTTTATCTTTTTTCTACTGACATTATGAAAAATCTAATTCCAACAAAAAAATTTGGCCTTCCCTCAACACTGTGGACCTGTGGCCCCCACACGAATCATTACATACAGGCAACCCCCATTCAACGAAGTTTCACACAACGAAATTTCGCTACAATGAAGGTTTCATTTTACTACCATCTGCTCGTTTAACGAACACCAAACTCACTTTAATGAAGTTTTATCCAGGTAATTTTTTGCAGGTTTGAAAGCAATGCCGTATCACGCAAGCCGACAAGCTTTTGAATACACCAGAAGCCACAAATACTAAGGCCTGCCTCAGGAGAAATCCTGGGACACCTATAGAATCAAGATCAAGATCAAGATCAAGCCTCTCGTGGTCAACACGCACCACTCACTCCCATAACAGCGTCAGCAGCAGCTCGTCTTCACTCGCTCAACTTACCACCAAAATGCCCTGCAATGTGGCCTAGCATTCCTAAGAAGACCAAGAAGTCTCTTACTCTCGAAGTGAAGCTGGATATTATTCACAGACACGAGAGAGGCGAGAAAACTATAGCATTGCTGGCCACCATCTTGACTCCATATACTGTCTCTACTATTTTCAAGTCAGCAGACTATTAACAAGGCTGGTGAGACTGTATCTTCCTTGCAAGCTAAAAGAACCACCTGAACTCGTGACTCTACAATAGATATAATGGAAAGCCTTGTGGAGATGTGGTACATAAGTTTTGTATGCGGTACAATTTTTCAAAACTTTGTTTACATTCCACAGGTTGCCAGTTAGTGTCTTTCCCATTTTTCTCTCCCTCCCTTCATAAATTTAAGATCATCAACATTATAAAGTTACGTACATACATACATTAGTGTACATCATAATGACTTAAATTTAATTTAACTGCCTAAATG
Organism: Portunus trituberculatus; assembly: GCF_017591435.1. Taxonomy (NCBI): domain Eukaryota; kingdom Metazoa; phylum Arthropoda; class Malacostraca; order Decapoda; family Portunidae; genus Portunus; species Portunus trituberculatus. Next base: position 19,088,480 of record NC_059292.1, on the reverse strand, counting down.
TTATTCATAATTTTTACTTTCATTAAACCTTTCACTGTACTATGATGCACTCTCGCTTTGCTCACTCTCAATGGAAGTTCAAGTCATGGGTTAAACTTGTTATAATCGGTTCAACGCTTAACCCATCGAGCCCCGCCAAAGTTGTGGGATGAGGTAATACCCAGACCCGCCAAATTTTTCAAAACTTTTTTTTTTTCCGGAAATCTATTAAAAACCCAGTTATAACACCTAAAGTAAATTAAACCACTCACTGTAGCCATTTAGCACTCAGTAGAGAGGGTTATGCTCCGTGAGTCATCCAGCCCGTGGCGGGGAGGGAAGTGCAGCGTTGCCCGTCCTTCAGTATCACACATCAGGCAGTGGTTTACACATATTACATATTATTGCTTTGTTTGGATGTTCCTGAATAGAGCATCAGTTGTTTTAGCAACATGTGGTGATGTTGATTCATGAAGGAAGTCATGATGTGTCATTTCTTGACTATCGAGACGGCGTCTAATCAATGTTGATACGGGCTTAGCTGCATACTTTATCTCTTAATCATTACCATTTTCCTGCGAAGCTCTTTGTTCTTGGTAGATTTTGGAAGTGTTTTTCAAAGGAGAGATGGGAGGTAATGTTGGAGAAAGCAATCGAGGCATCGGCAATGTCTTAGCCTCGTCACCACACACTTCACCGTCAAGTCCTCTCTTCTTCCCTCGTTTCTGCAGCCCCAACGAATATAGGAAGCTCAGTGGGTCATCTTCATCTTCATCATCGCCATCGCCATCAGTATCATCATCTGAGGGTAGTTGTAATGATGGTGGAGGTGGTGGAGATTAAGGGTATGAGTGTGCACTCACACCGGAACCACGATGCAACGATGGTAAAATTGGAGGCTCCATTTCTTCCAGATCCTCTGCTGTAGGGACATATTCCTCCCCCAGAAGAGTCATCTGAGGCACTGTCGACGTACTCATCTGACTCTTAACACCATAGCTATTACCTCAGCAAGAGAAAGAATTCTCTTCTCTTGCCTCGGGCAGCACGGGAAGTCACCCATGTATATCCGCATCCAGTACAAAGCCTGAACTGTCGGCGCGTGAATATTTCTTGCTGTGAGTGACAAGTGAGGACTTGTAGGTAACTTGCCATGTAGTGTAAACTTGCCCCGTATGTTGACTCATAACGTGTGTCAAGATTACAAACCTAAGACGATTATGTACGAAAATACAGGGTAGAGAACTTGCGACGGCTGAGAGCCGTCAACGGGACTGACCGTTACACACATACGCGACGGCTCTCAGCCGTCAGCGGAGCTGGACAGGTTAACAAAGTTTCGCTTAACGAAGTGTTTTTTAGGAACGTAACCCCTTCGTTAAGCGGGGGTTGCCTGTATTTGGCAGCAGCGGCGACTTATCCACCTCTCTGAGGAGAGGACCTTGTTCCTACCATGCCATGTGTGACCTGCTCACCCATGTGCTGCTACTAAGTACCAAGCCTTGCTACTTACAAGCTTGCCTTCCTATTACAAGCAACTTATGTAAGTGCTCTGTGCCACATGCCTGTTATATGCTGTTCCTGTGTGCATAATATATCTTATGCAGTGTTCCTGAGTCCTGATGCCACGTTCTCCTAGCCCTGCTGCCTGCCAGCTCTGTGGTCCTGCTGCCTGCCCAGCACATTTTCTTCTCCAGCACTCTGTTCCATGTGCTACTACCTTATACCTACACTGTCTTCGAGTGCCAAGGACTTCCTGTTCCTGCCGGGAGGGCATCCTTTGTTTACCTTCCGCCTGCTGCCCACCTGCCCAGCTGCAGTTCCTGGTCACCATCACCACTCCTCTGCTGTCTGGACCCAGTCTCCTGTCCAAGCCTCTGTCACTGCTGGTAAATATGGTAACTGTTCCCTGCCACAGATTGCATGAGTTACAATGTCATACAAACTTATTTTGCATTTTTCTATGATTTTGAGTTCTTTCTAGGCTGAGTCCAGCCTCATTTAAAACAACAACACCATCTTGTCTCCACATGTTATGTCCTATCCTGTGACTTGCTGCCACTCAAACGCCACTTCCTGATTGGCTGTCTTCTTATCTGAGCCTCAGACACTCACTCTTATTGGTCAATTTCCTTGCCCAGTCTCTTCCGCACTTTGTGATTGATGCTGGCTTTTACTGCATCAGTAATATGTTTTCTATGCCTTTTTTTTTCATATCTGATTTACTTTTTCTGTGGCTGTTTATGTCTTATTCATTATTTCTAGTATGATTTTACATTACATTATGTTTATTTTTTTTCTTTAGTAAGCCCTGATTTCCTGGCCAGGGCTGAGCATTTAAAGTTTTATTTACTATCAGGCCAATTTACCAATGAATATTTATTTTTCTACACACTTACTTGCCTCTATTATATTATTTTGAATGTATTTTGCTCATTCTCATAAATTATGGTATCACATCTTTATTACTGCATCAACTTTGTTTTTCTCTTTTTACCTGAATTTGTGTTCCTATATTTTACTAATGCCATGATACCATCCTAGCTTGTTCTGTATGTCTGCCACTTTGTTCCCATGGTTATCCTTACTGATGTCACTGCCATTATTATTACTGCCCCTTGTGGTCCTGCCCGATTAACATTACTGCTACTGCTGGTACCACTGCACTGGTGCCACTGATCTGACTGCCCTGACTGCCATGCCTACAACTAAGGATGTTTGCGAGTGTGTGTCTTGGGATAATTTCCCTCATGAGGTGTTGTGCATTTTGTTTCTGCTGTCCCATGAGTGTTGTTTACCACATGGGAGGGATGTCTTTTCAAACAGTTAGCTTCATAGTGTTATTTTTCATTTGCTACATTCATAATATTTATCCTTTATATGCACTTGGCTCCAGAATATTTATATTTCTCAGATGTAAAGTATTTTCCTGTAGTCAATCTCCAAGTGATTTATTTTGAAGCAGTAGACACCAAAATTTCTTGGCACTTAGCCTCAAAATCATGTTTTCATGCACTTAGTATTTTTAGTAGGCCACATTACAGGCAAATCCCGCTTAACAAACGTTCACAAAACGAAATTTCACTACAACGAACGTTTCCTTTTACTACCATCTACTCATAAAACGAATACCAAACTCACTTTAACAAAACATGCACCACTCACTCCCCTACCCTTCCCCTCTTAGTTCAAAACAAAATTGGTCTAGCACCAGCTCGTCATCTCATGCTCAACATGCCACCAAAACGCCCTGCAACCAGCCCTGCAATGTCGCCTAGCGTTGCTAAGAAGACCAGGAAGTCTCTTACTCTCAAAGTGAAACTGGATATTATTCACAGACATGAGAAAGGCGAGAAAACTAATAGTATTGCTCGCCACCATCTTGACTCCATCTACTGTCTCTACTATTTTCAAGTCAGCAGACTCTATTAAGAAGGCTGGTGAGACCGTATCTTCCTTGCCAGCTAAAAGAACCACCTGAACTCGTAACTCTGCAATGGATAAAATGGAAAGCCTTCTGGAAAAGTCAGGAGTCAAACTTGTTATAATTGGTTCGCTTAACGAAAATTCGCTTAACGAACGTTTTTTTAGGAACATAACCCGTTCATTGAGCAGGGGTTGCCTGTATATTAACCCCTTCGCACTGGATGTTAAAAAAGCCCGCCTGTATGATATACAGGTGGTAGTGCCACGCGCCCGAGCTGGAAACTCATAAGCTTGTCATACTTGTCGCCTTTGTGTATTATGCTGCTATTTTTAGTTACTATATCGCCTCAAGAGGAAAGTGGACGCTTCTCTCTTCAGAGAGAGAGAGAGAGAGAGAGAGAGAGAGAGAGAGAGAGAGAGAGAGAGAGAGAGAGAGAGAGAGAGAGAGAGAGAGAGAGAGAGAGAGAGAGAGAGAGAGAGAGAGAGAGAGAGAGAGAGAGAGAGAGAGAGAGAGATTTGCTAATATTTTAGACACAAGCGGACGCATGTAGCTTATCTTCGAGAGGAAGAGGGGAGGGAGGGAAGGAGAGGAAATGAAGAGAGAGAGAGAGAGAGAGAGAGAGAGAGAGAGAGAGAGAGAGAGAGAGAGAGAGAGAGAGAGAGAGAGAGAGAGAGAGAGAGAGAGAGAGAGATTAGAAAATTTGTTGTTTTTGTATTTGTGTGTATTTACCTAATTGTATTTACCTAATTGTAACATACGGGAAAAGAGCTATGCTCGTGTTGTCCCGCTCCATATCTATTAATGTCCAGCTTTTTCTTAAAATCATGAATATTCCTTGCGTTGACCACTTCCACGTCTAAACTATTCCATGCTTCCACCCTTCTATGAGGGAAGCTATGTTTTTTCACATCTCTCCTATAAGTGGCCATTTTAGTTTTTTCCCATGCCCTCTCGACATTCTTTCATTCCACATACACAGATCTTCCCTATCCATTTTTCCATGCCAATCATCACTCTGTATATTGCTATCAGGTCTCCCTTTCTTCTGTTTTCCAGGGTCGGAAGTTGCATTCTTTTCAGTCTGTCTTCATAAGTCAAATCTCTTAAGTCAGGCACCATTTTTGTTGCAGCCCTCTGTACTTTCTCTAGTTTCCTTATGTGTTTCTTTAAGTTCGAGCCCACTGTATTGTTGCATATTCAAGCCTCGGTCTTATCATTGCAGTAATTATTTTCTTCATCATTTCTTCATCTAAATATACGAACGCCACTCTTATGTTCCTCAATAAGTTCAATACTTCTCCAATTATTTTGTTTATATGTCTCTCTGGCGATAGGTCATTGGTAATTGTCACCCCAAGGTCTTTTTCTTCATGACTGGTTTTATGTCTTCATTTCCTATCTTGTACATACTCCTGATTCTTCTTTCACTCTTGCCAAACTCTATTTTCTTGCATTTTGTCGTGTTGAACTCCATTTGCCATGTACAGCTCCATTTCCATATTCTGTCCAAGTCTTCCTGGAGTAGTTCGCAATCTTTGTCACATCTCACTTTTCTTAACAATTTTGCATCGCCTGCAAATAGGCTCACATAACTGGACACCCCATCCACCATGTCATTTATGTAGACCGCGAACATTACTGGTGCCAACACTGATCCCTGTGGAACTCCACTCTCCACCAAGCCCCATTCTGATGGTCTGTCCTTAATTATTGTTCTCATTTCTCTTCCTACCAAAAGTCTTCCATCCATTTTAGTAAACTGCCATGCACTCCTCCTACCATTTCAAGTTTCCAGATCAGTCTCCGTGTGGTACCTTATCAAAGGCCTTTTTAAATCCAGATATATTCCATCAGCCCAACCATCTCTTTCCTGTATTACATCTATCACCCTCGAATAGTAACATATCAGGTTTGTCGTGCATGAACGCCTTTTCTAAAACCAAATTGACACTCACAAAGTATGTCATTTTTCTCCAAGAAGTCTGTCCATCTATTCTTCACCACCCTCTCACACATCTTAGCTACCACACTTGTAAGTGACACTGGTCTATAGTTCAATGGGTCTCTCTTGTTACCTGATTTATAGATTGGGACAATGTTAGCTCTTTTCCAGTCTTGGGGCACTACACCTTCCCTTAATGAGGCATCAATTACTTCACAAACTTTTTCTGCCAGTTGCTCCTGCATTCTCTTAAAATCCATCCTGATACCCCATCAGGTCCCACAGCTTTTCTCACTTCTAAACTCCCCATCATATTCTTGATCTCCTCCACAGTTACTTGAAACTCCTTCATAATCCCTTTCTGTTCCATTACCAGTGGTTTGTCAAAAGCAGTCTCCTTTGTGAATACCTTCCGAAAGCATCCATTCATAGCCTCTGCCATTTCCTGGGATCCTCACTGCATACTCCATTTACTTCTAAACTTTCAATACTTTCTATTTTTGATGTTGTTGTTCACATGTCTGTAAAAAGCCTTGGTTGGTCTTTACATTTATCAATTATATCCTTTTCTTGTTTCTTTCTTTCTTCTCTTCTAATCAACACATATTCATTTCTTGCTCTTTTGTAACTTTCCCACTGCTTAATCCGTCTTTTCCTTCTCCACCTCTTCCATGCATCCTCTTTTCTTGTTCTAGCCTTTTCACATCTATCGTTAAACCAGTCCTGCTTTCCAACTTCTATGTTGTCTTATTGGTACAAATTTTTCTCACCTTCTTTGTATATTTTTATAAATTCCTTCCACTTTTCATTTGCTCCTTAGCACTCTTGAATTTCATCCAATTTGTCTCTTGAAAGAATTTCTTTAGGTTTCCAAAATCTGTCTTGGCATAATTCCATCTTCCCACTTTATATTCTTCATTTCTTCTAGATTTCTCTTCATCTATCACCTTGAACTCCAAAACTGCATGATCACTCTTTGCTAAAGGGCACTCCACCCTCATCTCCTCAATGACCATTGGCTCTGTACTAAAGACCAAGTCCAGTCTTGACGATGCTCCCTCTCCTCCAAATTGCCAGTGTCAATAGTGTATTTCCCCATGTTGTCTCTGATCCTTCCATTGACCAGTCCTCCCAACACACCTCTTTACAATTAAAATCTCCCATCATTATAGTTCGTTCACAGCCACCCAACATTTCTTCCAGACATGTTCCTGTATCACTTATCATTTCTTCATATTCCTGTACTGACCATGCATTTGTCTTAGGTTGTACGTACACCACTATGTAGTGCCTCTTTTTTCCTTCATTAGTTTCTGCTCTGATCTTTAGCACTTCTGCCTTTCCCATACCTTCTTTCACTTGATCCACCTTTATATCTTTTTTAACCAGCAACATCACTCCTCCTCCCATCTTACCTACTCTATTTCTTTTCCAAACATTATATTTCCCTTCTCCAACCATCATCAGGTCTTCTCCCTCTCTCAGTTTTGTTTCAGTAAGACCCACAATATCTGGGTTCTTGTCCCTCAAGTAATCGTTGAGTTCTAAAATCCCCGATATCACTCCATTTATGTTGGAATACATTACATTCCGCTCATACGTAAGTTTCTTTAGTGTGTATTTACCTAATTGTATTTACCTAATTGTAACATACGGGAAAAGAGCTATGCTCGTGTTGTCCCGTCTCCATATCTATTAATGTCCAGCTTTTTCTTAAAATCATGAATATTCCTTGCGTTGACCACTTCCACGTCTAAACTATTCCATGCTTCCACCCTTCTATGAGGGAAGCTATATTTTTCACATCTCCTATAAGTGGCCATTTTAGTTTTTTCCCATGCCCTCTCGACATTCTTCCATTCCACATACACAGATCTTCCCTATCCATTTTTTCCATGCCAATCATCACTCTGTATATTGCTATCAGGTCTCCCTTTCTTCTGTTTTCCAGGGTTGGAAGTTGCATTCTTTTCAGTCTGTCTTCATAAGTCAAATCTCTTAAGTCAGGCACCATTTTCGTTGCAGCCCTCTGTACTTTCTCTAGTTTCCTTATGTGTTTCTTAAGTTCGAGCCCACTGTATTGTTGCATATTCAAGCCTCGGTCTTATCATTGCAGTAATTATTTTCTTCATCATTTCTTCATCTAGATATACGAACGCCACTCTTATGTTCCTCAATAAGTTCAATACTTCTCCAATTATTTTGTTTATATGTCTCTCTGGCGATAGGTCATTGGTAATTGTCACCCCAAGGTCTTTTCTTCATTGTGTGTGTGTGTGTGTGTGTGTGTGTGTGTGTGTGTGTGTGTGTGTGTGTGTGTGTGTGTGTGTGTGTGTGTGTGTGTGTGTGTGTGTGTGTGTGTGTGTGTGTGTGTGTGTTTACCTAGTTGTATTTACCTAGTTGTAGTTTTACAGGGCCTGGGCTTTATGCTCGTGTGGTCCCGCTCCATATCTACACTTATCCAATTTTTCTTTAAAACTATGTACACTCTTTGCTGATACCACTTCCTCACTCAAACTGTTCCAAGTCTCAACACATCTTTGCGGAAACTAAATTTTTAACATCTCTCAGACATCGTCCTTCCTTAGTTTCTTACTATGCGATCTTGTGCTTCTAAAGTCATATTCTTCTCTCAGGATCAGTTTCTCATTATCCACTTCATCCATTCCGTTAATCAATTTATAAACTTGTATCAGATCCCTCTCTCTCTCTCTGCTCCAAGGTTGGTAGATCCATTGCCTTTAGTCTCTCCTCATATGCCATCCCTTTAAATTCTGGAACCATTCTTGTAGCCATTTTTGTAGTCTCTAATTTTCTTATGTGTTTCTTTTATGGGGAGTCCACACAACTCCTGCATATTCCAATCTAGGTCTTATTTTAGTACTTATCAATTTCTTCATCATTTCCTTGTCCATATAGTGAAATGCTACTCCAATATTCCTTAGCAAATTATACATCTCTCTGAAAATTCTATCAATATGGCTAACCGGTTGATTATTTTCTTCCATTGTCACTCCCAAGTCCTTTTCCTTTTTTACTTTTTCTAGTTCTACTCCATCTCCCATCTTATAGATTCCCACTGGTCGTCTTTCACTTTTTCCCATTTCCATGACATGGCTTTTGTCCACATTGAATTCCATCTCCCATTTTTTGCTCCATTTCCAGATCTTGTTTAAGTCTTCCTGTAGTATTTCACAATCCTCTTTTGTTTAATGACTCTGCACAGTTTCGCATCGTCCGCAAACAGATTTATGTAGCTGTTCATTCCTCTGGCATGTCATTTATATATACGAGAAAAGTATTGGTGCCAATACTGACCCCTGTGGCACTCCGCTGTCTACTGTTCTCCACTTGACTTCATATCTTTAACTATCGTCCTTATTTCTCTCCCCCTTAAGTAATTCTTCATCCATCTCAATGTGCTTCCTTTTAAGCCACCCTTCTCCTCTAACTTCCATAGTAATCTTTCATGTGGCACTTTATCAAAAGCCTTTTTTAGATCTAAATAAATACAGTCAACCCATCTCTCTCTCTCTTGTACTTTATCAACTATTCTAGAGTAGAAACTCAATAAATTTGTCACACATGACCGACCTTTTCTAAAACCAAATTGGCTATTTGATAATATTTTGTTGTCTTCAAGAAACTCGATCCATTGCTTCTTTATTACTTTTTCACACATCTTGCATATTACACTAGTTAGTGATACCGGCCTGTAATTTAAAGGTTCTTCCTTCCTTCCGCTCTTATATATGGGAACCACCTCAGCTCTTTTTCACTCCACTGGCACTGTTCCATTTTCTATTGAGCATTTTATGATGTTATATATTGGACTTGCTAGTTCTTCCCTACATTCTTTCAGTATTCTGCCTGAGACTTCATCTGGTCCCATGTGTGTGTGTGTGTGTGTGTGTGTGTGTGTGTGTGTGTGTGTGTGTGTGTGTGTGTGTGTGTCACGAATGTTACAAGGCGGGACGATGTAACTTATCTTCGAGAGGGAGAGGGGAGGAAGGAAAGGGAGATGGGAGGGAGGAAAGGGGAGGGAGGGAGGAGGGAGAGAGAGAGAGAGAGAGAGAGAGAGAGAGAGAGAGAGAGAGAGAGAGAGAGAGAGAGAGAGAGAGAGAGAGAGAGAGAGAGAGAGAGAGAGAGAGAGAGAGAGAGTCTATGCCATTGGGGAATTTTAGACACAAGGTGGGACGCATGTAGCTTATCTTTAGTGATTGGTGGAGACAAGGATGGTGGGAGGAGCACTAGGATTTCAAGGACAGCATACGGCATGTATAGTTGGTATCCAACACACTATACGGGACAACTGAACTGAAGAAAGCTCAGAAAGAAATATGACGCCACGAGGCGTCACCGTATATGCTACTGGGGCTTCATGACGCCTACATAGGCGTCACTGTATTGAAGGGGTTAATATTTTCATAAAGTGAACTTCAAAGTACAAGCAACCCCCACTTAATGAACGGGTTACGTTCCTAAAAACTTTGTTGCGTGAATTTTCGTTAATTGAACCAATTATAACTAGTTTGATCCCTGACTTGAACTTCCATTGAGAGTAAACAAAGCGAAAATGCATCATAGTACAGTAAAAGGTTGAAAGTAAAAATGATGAAGCTAAACATTTAAGCAGTTTAATTTAAGACTAAGTCATTATAATGTACACTAATGTATGTAAGTACCTTTATAATGTTGATGATCTTAAATTAATGAAGGAGAGAGAGTAGAGAGGGAAAAACGCTAGCCGGCAACCTGTGGAATGTAAACAAAGGGTGCATCATTGTACCCCATACAAAACTTATGTACCACATTTTCACAAGGCTTTCCATTTTATTCATTGCAGAGTTACGAGTTCAGGTGGTTCTTTTAGCTTGCAAGGAAGATACGGTCTCACCAGCCTTCTTAATAGAATCTGTTGACTTGAAAATAGTAGAGACAGCAGATGGAGTTAAGCCATGGTGGCGTGCAATACTATTAGTTTTCTCACCTCTCTCGTGTCTGTGAATAATATCCAGCTTCACTTCGAGAGTAAGAGACTTCCTGGTTTTCTTAGCAACGCTAAGCAACATTGCAGGGCTGGTTGCAGGGCATTTTGGTGGCATGTTGAGTGAGGGAAGACAAGTTGCTGCTGGACTCTGTTATTGTTTTGAACTAAGAGTGGGGAAGGGTAGGAGGAATGAGTGGTGCGGGTTTTGTCCACGAGAGGCACTGGTGTATTCAAAAGCCTGTCGGCTTGCGTGATACGGGGGGGCTTTCAAACTTGGAAAAAATTACCTGGATAAAATTTTGTTAAAGCGAGTTTGGTGTTCGTTATATAAGCAGATGGTAGTAAAAGGAAATGTTTGTTGTAGCAAAATTTCATTGTGTGAACGTTAGTTAAGCGGGGATTGCCTGTACTTTATTATAATGCAATAACTTTACAATGTTTACTTTCATGCAGTGAGCTTCAAATTACTTTCTTTTTATGCAATGAGTTTCAAAGTGTTTTTATTTTCATAACATAAGTTTCAGAGCATATGCAACTTTATGCAGTAAGCCTAATATATGTTTGTACTTTTGTTATCCCTAATGAGTTTTTACACTTTTGCTTGCCCTTTGGGAAGAATTTATGCTCTTTTTTGCCTCTGTAAGATTGAGCATGTCTTGCATTTGACTCTACTGCCTTATGTTTGGTTGAGTTATATTTTATTTATGGCAGAGTTTGCACTGCTTTTGACTCTTTTGCCACAACGACGTTGATTTCACTTCACGATAGTTTAACAGCGTCACAACGGATTCAATGAGATGCCCGCGTCACCTGCCACACGCCAGTTCGCTCCCAGCTGCCGCACTGTATACATCGTCGCTCCTCGTCTGCGGTTTATTTTGGTTACCGGCACTCTCCAAGGAGTTTGGCCTGGAAAGCCTTCACCTCATCTGTTTTATCTGGTGCTACACCTCAGTGTAAACAATCTGTTGGCTATACATGGTCCTTGGATCATTATTTGGTGTCTGCCCTGTTGTGTGACCCGGAGCTTTGCTTTTATTTGCAGCCCTCTAATGGCAGACCGTGAGAAGGGATGCCAAGGCGTTTCTCCTCTTCCTCCTCCTCGTCCTCGGACAGGAAAAGGCGTGAGATGGCTCCCCCCTGAGAAGGACGCTAAGAAAAGGAAGGATGGCCCTGAAGCTTGCAGTGCTCGCCCAAGGGCAGCGCCGTTGCATAGGCAAGACCCCGCAACATCAAACGACCAAAACAGACCTGGGGCCGCTGGACCGACAGAAGACGCCACGGCGACGCCACCAGTGGCAGGGCCGAGTCATGTCTCCGATCCTTCTGCCTACTAATCTATGGCTGACAGGTATGACAGGCTGAGTGCTTAAGTAGGTAGCTTGATCGATAAGCTTGAGAAAGGCTCAGATTCGGACGTCCCCAGAAACGACTTCACTGGCTTCCACACCCTGTCTTCCTCGGAAGGTGAGGAAGGAGAACTCCCCCAGCACGTCCCAGACTGCATGGATGAACAGGACCAGTTCAATTGTGCGCAACCTGACCCAAATGTGACCGAGGACGACGCTGACTTCCTTAAAGCTCTTGAGGAGCTCTCTGGCCACTTCCACGGTGAGGAATGCTTGGCTGCCTTACTCAATACAAGTTTGAGACGTCGGCCTACATCTGAGGGTGTGAAACTCACCTGTGGGAAAATCAAGCTGCCCAGCAATATCCCGAACGTGACCGTGTCTTCAACCAACTCTGCTCTCACTAAGGCCATGAGTGTAGGGGGTCACCTTTTCGACACCCAACTTGTCTATACCAATGGTTTGATTTCCAAGGCACTGGTACCCATTGCTCAGTGCATAAGTGATATAGGGGATCGGAAAGGCGGTTCTATCAACAGCTACCTACATGGTTTTAATAACAACCTTAGACTTTTGATCTCCTCTGTGAACTATATTAACCACCTTAGGGAAGAAGTTGCACGTATCCATTTGCACGATTCGGCCCTTGTAGATCTCTGCAGGTGGGACTGCGAGGTTGGCAAAGATGAGTTGTTTCCTTTTGACGTTGCCAAGAAGTGCGACGATATCCATAAGACAAAGAAGTTAGGAAGGCCCTTCTTCCGTCCTTACAAATCTACTGGCCAAAGGAAGTTTCCCCAGCACAGACAAGCGCCACGTCGCTCTTATTCTCAGCAGTTGCCTCGGCAACACTATCAACAGGACAGAACAAGGCCCCAGGCGAAGCCTTTTTTAGGCCACAGGGCATCCCAGGGGAGGGGGATGCATAGACTATCCACCTCCCAGTAAACCAGCTTCCGATGAGTGATTCTTTTTGCCCCTTGTTCAACACTCCTGAAAATTTTGTGGGTGGCAAAATCCATGTAGCCAGGCTGCATTGGCAAGCCCTGTCCAAGGACAGATGGATCCATGATGTTGTGGATGGTAGAATTCTTGACTTTGATAGTTTGCCCACGCAGATAGGAATTCCTTCTCCACTTCACCTCTCGGTAGCAGACACTCTTGCCCTGGATTCTGCTATGGTGGGTTTCCTTAAACACAAAATCATTGAAAGATGTGAACCACAACTACGGGGTTTTATCTCTAATGTATTCCCAACTATTAAGAAAGATGGTTCAGCCAGGGTTATCTTGAATTTGAAAGAACTGAATTAACATATTACACACATACATTTTAAAATGGAATCCATCAAGGATGTGATTCAGTTAATTCAACCTAATTGTTTTTTCTCTACTATAGACTTCAAAGATGCATATTTTTCTGTGTTTATTACTCCAGGAGATAGGAAATGGCTGCAATTCTTTTGGAGGAATGACTGCTTTCAATTTACGCGTCTTCCTCAGGGACTGACTTCGGCTCCTCGAGTTTTCACTAAATTATTAAAACCAGTCCTTTCTCACCTCAGGACACTTGGGATTTGTGTAATTTCTTACATAGATGACTGCCTTTTTATTGCCTCATCAGCAGAGGAATTAAGGATCAATGTGGGTTATGCTATGAAGTTTTTTGACTCGCTAGGGCTCACAATCAATGTTCCAAAATCTGTACTCACACCCACCCAAGAGGTGAAATTCCTGGCAGTACTGTTAAACTCTGCCAATATGACTGTCACATTGCCTTCTCGTAGACGAGAGCACATAAAAAAGCAAGGCAAACTTCTCCTAAAGGGTGTTGTCACTTTGCATGACTTGGCCTCCTTTATTGGAATAACTGTGGCCTCTGACCCTGCTGTTGAATTGGCCCCACTGAGGTATAAATATTTGGAGATTGTTAGGAATGGAGAATTAGCTAGACATCATGGGGATTATCACTCCACAATTACCCTGGATAATCATGCTAGGAGGTTAATCATTTGGTGGATTGACAACATAGACACTCAATCTAAGTCCCTACAATCTTCTTCCCCCCAGATAGAAATGTTCTCTGATGCTTGTTTGACTGGTTGGGGTGCAACAACAGGAGATACCAAGACCGGAGGTCACTGGGCTCATGTAGAATTAGATCATATTAATGTGTTAGAAGTGAAAGCTATTCTGTTGGGCCTCACATCTTTATGGAGGGATTTCAAGGATACTCATATCTGCCTTCGGTTGGACAACACCACAGCTGTTGCCTGTAGAGACAGGAGTGGCAGCACTAAACCTGCCCTTAATACTGTAATAGAAAATATCTTTGCTTGAGCTGAGTCACGAGGGATTACTTTGTCAGCAGAGTATATAAAGGGGTTCTATAATGTTGAGGCAGATAGAGAATCCCGTGTAAAAAACTTAGATACAGAATGAATGTTATTGCCCAAGGTCTTCAAGTTACTGTGCCAGACCTTTTATACCCCAGATATTGACCTTTTTGCCACTAGAATCAATGCTCAGCTACCCATTTATGTTGCCTGGAAGCCAGATCCTTCGGCTACACATATTAATGCCTTCACACTCAATTGGGATAATGGGGAGTTATATGCCTTCCCACCATTCAGGATCATTGGCAGAGTATTGCAGAAGATACAGGCGGACAGGGCAACAGTTTTGACAATCCTACCTCTTTGGCCGACCCAAGTATGGTTTCCAAAAGCTCTTCAACTGCTGGTAAGCACTCCTCTTTTGCTCCCTTGACATTCATTGATCCTACCGCAACTTCCCTCCCTGGTACATCCACAGGCGCAGAAGTTAATCCTGGCAGCGATGGTTTTATCAGGCAAGCCTTCCAAAATCAAGGCCTTTCGCCAGAGGTTCCCAGATTTCTGCTTAACTCGTGGAGAAAGAGCACAAAACCACAATATGGGAAACATGTCGAAAGATTGGTGTCATTTTGTCGCAGGAGGGAAATTGATCCATTTTCACCACTTGTAAATGTTTTGCTTGATTACTTGTTTTTCGAGTTTAAGAAAGAGAAAGGCTGAGGTTATAGCTCTATGAACACACTCCAGTCAGCCATCTCAACAGTAGCTTTTATCAATGGTCAGCCTGCAGGGAGGCACCTCTTAGTTCGCAGGTTTATGAAAGCAGTTTTCCAGGAGAAACCATCCCTTGCTCGCCTTCAATCCACCTGGGATCTGGAATTGGTTTTAGATCACCTAAAGAGTCTAGGCCGGGATAAAGACTTATCACTCATCCAGTTATCGAGGAAATTAACAATGCTAATGCTCCTAACATCTGGCCAACGGGGTCAAGCACTACACTTACTGGACATCAGGAATATGAGTATCTCAGACTCTAGGATTTCGTTCCGAATAGGAGACCCTCTCAAAACATCTAGGCCTGGTAATCATATGTCAGAACTAGTCTTTGACGTATATGTACCAGACAGACGCTTATGTGTCTTCACCACTAGTTTACACTACCTTGACAGAACGAAAGGCTTAAGGGGAAATATTACCAGATTTTTTCTAACAACGAAACAATTGGCATCAAGGGACACTTTACGTCGTTGGACCAAAGATATAATGAGAGCTACTGGCAATGATCTTTCTGTTTTCTCCTCATTCCACCAGATCAGCTTCATCCAGTAAAGCAGCCCTGAAGCTCCCACTATCCATCATTTTGTCCTCTGTGGGTTGGACCAATGCATCAACCTTTGCAAAATATTACAGAAGACTTCTAAATAAACATTGTCAGTTTGCAAATGCTGTGTTGTCTTAAGTTCTTGTTTGTCAGGTTTATCTCTTTTCTTGTGTATATAAAATTATGCACTGTTATGCCAATGTATTTCTGTTTTTTCTGTTCTGGAGTTAATTGATTAAAGCATCTTTTTGGGATTGCTGTGTTTGTTTTATGCATACATACATGTTTCAGGTTGTATACCTCTCAAATAACTATATATTGTTTTGAAATGTGTATATATACAGTATCCACAAAACACTTCTCTTGTAGGTTTGATGAATCACTCTAAAGCTATCATTGAATTCGTTGTGACGCTGTTAAACTATCGTGAAGTGAAATTGTAAGATTAAACGAATACTTACCAAGTGTGAAGTTTGATCGTAATTTCACGAACAGTTTAACTGCGTCACTTAGGATTAAATGCCCACCCTTCCCTTCCCTCTGCCTACACAGTGTTGAATGTGGAAATCACCGGGTGATTTATGTGCTATATTTATTAATGTTTTTTGCTGCTTCCTCAAACCTACACTCTGAATGACTGGCGTGTGGCGGATGACGCGGGCATCTCATTTAATCCTAAGTGACGCAGTTAAACTGTTCGTGAAATTACGATCAAACTTCACACTTGGCAAGTATTTGTTTAATCTTACAATTATGTCGTGCATTTATCATTTTTCCTAATGTTAGGTTAAGTTGCATTTTTTTTTCCCTCCATTGTTTGCTGTCCCAGTATTGTTGTTTGTTTTATTTCTTGGGAGGGATTTCGAAACTGTTTTGCTCAGAGGGACGACTTTCAGCAGGACAGGATGCAAACTTTTCTTTACATATACCTTTGATGTTTTTTTCTCATGTACCTTATTTATGTGTAACATTGCAGCTTAGTTACATGCTTTGTCTATTGCATTTCTCATATGCATTATGTACTATATATTTTCTATATATTCTCATATTTTATACTGCATCAAAACAGCTTTATTGCATTGTTTATGTTTTGCTCATGTATGTTTTGCACTTTTGATACTCCACTCGTCTGTACTTTCATTTTATTGACACCTACATGGTAGTCTTTAAAATATTCTAACAGCATTTATGGTAGTCTCTCATTACATTGACACCTACATAGTTGTCTTTACAATATTTTGATGTCTTGTTCTGGCAGTCTTCAATGTTCCCGACACCTCCAAGGCTGTCGTTTCCATAATTCCAACATTTGTATTTTTTGAGATCTCAGTTCTTTGTATTTTTGACGTCTTGGTTATCTATTTTTGATGCCTGTATTTACTATGTCTCTACACTTATATGTAATTTCACCGTCATTGTTCTTTGTACCTTTCGACGTTTCAATTCTTGATGTTTTTTGACATCTTGATTACAGTACCCTCCCGAGTTTAGCGCTTGCTTTCTTCTTAAGATATAGCGCCAAACTCGAGGATCGCTAAACTCGGGGTATTGAAAACAATGTAAAAACACTTATTCATTCTGGCCCGGGACGAAGCTGATTTTTTTTTCCTCCCCACTTTACTCCCTTATTTCAAAATACCGATAAATTGGTGGGTGTATTCAGTTTCAGTGAAGAATGCTCTTGTTAAGACGAAAAAAACTGGGATACACACTTTATTGAAAAGAACAAAAAGAGAAAAGAAATAATAAGAACTCTAACAGCACATAATCTCACTCTGGAGCATGGTCCGCTAGCAAAGTTTTCAAATTCGTTTCATCGGCGTTGAATATTTGACGGAGATCATAACCGCCATCCCCAGTCATCTGTTTCAAGACACCAATGAAACTTTCCACCTCTTCTGTAGATGCGTCTGCTGCTTCACCCAGACATCGTGCCCTCTTGAACGAGTGTCTTTTTAACCTTGAGAACCAGCCATTACTAGCAGAGAAAGGTGGAGGATTGTCAATGTTTAACTTACGTGCCACTGCAGCATATATTTCTCTTGCCTTCTGTCTTACCTTACCAGAAGATATGCACACATTTCGGTCATTTTTGTCAACAATATATTTCTTCAAATAGTGTTCTGTTGTTACCATCAACTTGCTTGTAGGATGCGTGATGTGAGCAACTTAAATCACAGAGCTCCCTCGAGCGTCTTCCAGGAAACGTTTTATTTCCTCACGTTTCGCTCTTATTCCTCTAACAGTAGACTCACTAATGTTGAACAAGTTTCCAACGGCAACAGGTCCCATTCCAGCATCAAGCTTATCCAACACTTCGCCTTTTTCCTTCATGTTTAACAGTCTTTTCTTCTTACCCTGCCTCTCTGGCCTGCTTCCTTTTGCCGAAGTAGGTTTCTTTGAGCCACATGCTGCAGTGCCTCCTTTATTTCCTGACATCACAATTAATTAGCTTGCATATAAGAACTATCAAGATGCTGGTGGAAGAGGGCTAAGGACGCGTGCACACGTGGTCAGCTCAGTCAGCCAACTGCAGGAGTCTTGGGGCAGCATACGTGACGCCGCCCGGAAGTAAACGCGACCGATACTTGTCAAAGCAGCGCGAAACTCGGGGCGATACAGCGCCAAACTCGGGATGGTAAGAATTTAGGACTAAGCGCCAAACTCAAGGATCACGAAACTCGGATAGCGCTAAACTCGGGAGGGTACTGTATATATTTCTGATGTCTGTATTCTTAACAACTCAGTTATCTATTTACAATGTCTGTATTTTTATATGTCTCCCATTGTCTGTCTATCCGACCCCTTTTTTCAGTCGTCTGTTTCTAACACCTGTAGTGTCAGGTCACAGCAAGTCTGGAGGTGATGGCCGTCGGGGTCATCCCCACACCTCGCAGACCCGTTGGTTCACCCTGTGTACCAATATATCCTGACTATCCATGTTTTGTTTGGTCTTCCCTCAACACTGTGGACCTGTGTCCCCCACACAAACTATTACAAGCAAGGAGGAATGAGAAGGTTCAGGCAGTTCCAAGAACTCCCTCACACTCAGATTAAACTCACAAAAGGGGTGCATGAACCTCACCTACTAGAGTCTAGAGTCTAGACTATCCAACCCTTGATGGTGGCTTTAATCGAAAAACATCCTCCACTGCCATTGAAGGTAAGGGACAGCTTGTACCCATAGCCTGGCTCACTACTGTGGCACCGAGGCCCATCCCTATCCTATTCATAAGAGATGACTCATGCCAACACTCTGACTCTCCACTGTGTCACTGGGGCCTACCCTGGCTTACTCTGTCAGGGCAGAACACATCAGGATGCCCCTGACAACCCATGTCAGGGAGCTACCTGAGAGAACAGTCTTTCACTCTCCACTAATGAGGAAAAGCTCATTCCAAAAACTTGAATCACAGTTGTGGCACCAGTGCCTACCCTGACTTCCACTGTCAGAGCATAACTGAACGGACACCCCCGATGTCCTAAGTTGGAGCAGAACATGAGAGCTCAATCCTGCAAACTCTATTGATAAAGGATAACCCAAACTAACAACCTGACTCTCTACAGTGGCAATGTGGTGACCCACCCAGATTGCCTGTGTCAAGGAAGAAGTAACCAGTCCCCCTTATTCCAGGACTTCCTATGTTGAGGCAGGGCCTGAAAGCACATTCTCTCAAACTCTAATAATGAGGGAAGAGTCATGTCAACACTCTAAGTCACTGCTATGGAGTTGGGGCCCATTGTGACCTCTGGAACTGGAACATAATCCTCTGGGGACCCATCCTAATGTCACCTGTGGTGGCAGAACAAGAGAGCACATCTGATTTTAGTGTCAAAACACCATCAAAAGTTGCCAACACAACAATGGTATCAGCAACTGCATTGAAAGCCGACACCATAACAAAAGGTGGAATGGATAAAAGCAAACTTACCCCTTTGGCCCCTGCAAACCCTGTGGAAAGGCACAAAACAGAGTTTGCAGTCCATTCTGGTCCAAAGCCAGAGGAAGCCTAGAAACAACTAGGGGCAGCAAATTTCCAGGAAGCAGGGCAGCATGCAAGCCCACTTCCCTGTCAAATCCAGCAGAAGGAAGAAAACCAGAGAGTGGAAACCATGAAGGAAAGTAAAACAGCTGACAACTGAGCTAGCATAAAGAAACATTATCTTTAAATGAGTCTCTAAAAAGTGCTGACACTCATCACATGATTATCAGTGGCACAGTTAACAAACAGGCTGACGAGATAAGCAAAGGAAATGCAGGTCTGACTCTTCCCCAAGCAGGTAACCATTATACTTACAACACTTCCAGTGAGACATGGTACCCTCCAAAGAAGGAAAATGAAGCACAACAATGGGCAAACTACACTTAACCGAGATAATGGGAGGAGTAGCTGTTTTCTGTTCTAACAAAGAAAAATGACTGACTGTTCTGGATGGCTATTGAGGTGGCTAGCCTCTGTGCATGTGCATGGTAAACATTATGGGAGGAGAAAACCATGGAATCATCTCTAAATAAGATGTGGGCAATTTTTCTGTGTTGGCATGATGATAGTCATATGCAATTACATGTGGATATTTGTATATGTAACAACAAAAACCAATTTCAACATTAAAATGTTACAAAAAAGATATCATATGCAGAACTCTGCTAAAATACAAGGTACATTATAGGGTTTTCTCTGATGGAGAATAAAATATAATGAAAATTACGAGGTGTTTCTTTACACATTCTAGAAAAGATATGGAACAGCACTAAACCAATAACCTGAGGTCATGATGAGCAACCTAAAAAGAAAAACCTTGACACATAAGGTGCAGTAATCAATAGAGAAAAGTTATGGAATAAGATCATAAGGAAACACCTAAAAAATAGAGGACATGACACAAAGGTTGTATGAACCCAAGTTAAGGGAGGTCTCAATGATAGCAGCAGCTAGATTCCACTTGAACTGCTTGAATAGTTAAGTCTCATATAATGAAATAGATAACAAATGATGAAAAAGGATTGGATTCCATGACCCATGTCGGAGGAAAGTTTAAAAGATAAAATGTACAATAACAAATAAATCAAATATATCACAGAACTGTCTATATAACTAGAAAGAGAAAACAGCATAAAAGAACACCTTACATAAACCAAACACATAAAGCATGCATAACACTCACCAATAGCTAATGTGTTGGGGAAGGTTACTCACTCACCAATCCTGTTCCTTTTAATAATTTCTACCTTCTTTACAAGTATTACTGGTACTCTAGCTTGCTTAGTCTTAGTACTGGGACTCATAGTAGAACTCACTGGCCACTTGGGAGGCATAGTTAGCATTTGAGAATCAAAATGTGACACAATCAAAACACCCCACCAAAGATAGCAGATGAAAGAACATACTAGCACTAACACACATCCAAACACTGATCAGTCACATTAAGTGACACATACTATCTTTACTGCAGTGAATATAAGCTTCCAAACAAAATGATGATAGATTACAAATATAATAATAAGCAATAAAATGGTATGGGTGGGAGTCTGAGAGACAATGAGTTCAGTTTAAAAGAGGACTGGCAGGGGCAATAAATAATAGGCAGGAGACAAAAGAGAGGTGTAAAGTTATCTTCCCAAAAACTTGTCCCTGTACATCTGAATAATCATACATCATACAGTCCAGATGTGTTTGCAAGAAAGTTCAGGAAGATGCACATTTTAAACTTTGCAATTTCACAACCTTGGATTTAAAAGCTCAGATAATCAGATTTTTTGCATTCAAAAATAATAATCTCTGATTTACACATCTCATATCATCGGGTTCTTGTATAATGGGGACCTCATTGTGACTAGGATATTTTCCATTAGACTACTAGGTTGATCCATCAAAATTAAATTTGTCTTTTGGGTCACTAGTAAACGATGATGATGATGATGATGATGATGATGATGATGATGGTGATGGTGGTGGTGGTGGTGGTGACAATGATAACCACTATATACTATTTTCAAATTCTTAAAAAATATCAAGGAGGATTTTATTCCTTGAAAATTGATGCCTTTTAATCATGTCTAATATTACAATTATCATATTTCATTTAATTTTTGGTAAAGGGAGGACAAGACAACACTGATACTAGCAACTGGTAAACATCATACAATAAACACAACAATTCTTACCAACTCTCTTATATTGCTCTCTTTTTTTCCTTTTTCCTTTCTGAAGGCATGGAAATAAGCAGAAAAAGGATGTGCTTGGGAAAGCATAATCAGTGCAAAGGCAATTACAATTAAAAAGCATGATATCTGTATTATTACAAAATACTCACAAATACTACACCATTGAAAGTGACACATATTGCACAAATTTCACAATCTCAACTCTTTTCTTTGTGAAGAAGGAAAGTAAAGCATATGATTAAGAAAAACAAACACTGCATTATGTTTCAGCTATGTTGTAAAATCTGAGCAATATCAAACCGAGCATAAACAACAAATTGAAGTTTACTTAATTTGCATTCAGTTATTAGTATATCTACAAAATACATTTATAATTCAAGGGATGATACTAAAAAAAAGTCAGTTATAAACTATTACTGATTTTTAACAAGTTTTTAAAGATACAATATGAATAGGTACTCTTCACTATCCAACAAAAGCCATAACTAAATAAACATTTGAGCATCTTAAGAAAAACTTAACAATTTATCAGCTTCAAAATCACTTCATTGTTATTTTGCAAAGTCAAGATCTGTTATCTCTACAGTGTAGAATTTAAATTACGCTAATAATAATTTACTTCAATGAAAAGATGTATAATGGCCCATTATTGCTATTGGCCATGTATATATGTTTCTATGTCAGTGTATTTACCTAGTTGTAGTGTGTGTGTGTGTGTGTGTGTGTGTGTGTGTGTGTGTGTGTGTGTGTGTGTGTGTGTGTGTGTGTGTGTGTGTGTGTGTGTGTGTGTGTGTGTGTCTAAAAAATAAATAAATAAATAAATAAATAAATAAATAGTGTATATGTATATATATATATATATATATATATATATATATATATATATATATATATATATATATATATATATATATCATGCCAAATAGGAACAATTGTTATATAAATATCAATGGGCAAGAAAATTATGTTAGGTTAGGTCAATGTTAGGGTTCAACGAACATGAATGAACGGCCCATTAATGTTAATATAACATTAAGCCTATGGGGCATATATATATATATATATATATATATATATATATATATATATATATATATATATATATATATATATATATATATATATATATATATATATATATATATATATATATATATATATATATATATATATATATATATATATATATATATATATATATATATATGTAGACAGTAAGCTCTCGATTAACATGAGGGTTGCATTCCTGGACACGTCACATTACGTATTTAAAATCATGTTATTCAAGCATAATATTCCCATAGAAAAGAAAGACAATTGTGTGGGAGGGTTACATTCCTGGCGACTGGGAAAGTCTGCCTATTTTTGGGTTTTAGTTACTCGAACCTTAACAAAACTTTAAATACATCAGTAAGTTACAGATAAAATAAAAGCCCACATTCTTGTTTTATTAGCTTTGATGAGATGCAACTTGCT
The DNA here is from genome assembly GCF_017591435.1 of Portunus trituberculatus. Taxonomy (NCBI): domain Eukaryota; kingdom Metazoa; phylum Arthropoda; class Malacostraca; order Decapoda; family Portunidae; genus Portunus; species Portunus trituberculatus. The sequence continues at coordinate 19,065,495 of NC_059292.1, read as the reverse complement.
CTCCCTCAGTCCCGTCACATGGAAAATCAATGAGGTCTTTTCTCCCCTTGCATAACAATCTAACACTTCCAACTTCTTTTCAATGGTCATATTCTTCCTTGATTTCTTTGAATCATTTTCCTGTGAGGGGGTTGAAGGACTCTTGGATGTCACAGCATAGGACACTCAGTGAAAACACAGAGATACAATCCATTCATTGTGGGTTAGCTCCAGACTGAGAGTGAGGTCTCACATATACATTTATATTAAAAAAAAACAACTTTTCTATTAGCTTTTTACAAACCTTACCACCAAGAAAGGTTTTGTGATGAACAAAGTGAAATTTTGCATAAAACATGGAAAACAAAGTGGGAGGCAAGGAAACGTTTGCGATCAGCAGCGACCACATCTTCTTCTTCTTGTGTATTCCTAACACCACAATATTTATGTTTCCGGCACTTAATTTCCTGCTATAATGGATAGCATAGCTTTGTAGTTATACATGGTCATGCTTTGAGGATCATCTTGATTCTGGCAGTGATATTTTAGAGACACTCTGTTCCTTCTCACAAGTGTGAGGAACAGAGCATCTCTAAACTTTCACTCAGTGCCATGGAGTCAAAGTGATACTCATGGTATGATTATATATGAAAACAAAGGTATTATTTTCAATATAGAAGGCACTAAAGGGCCAGAAACACAAATATTGTGGTGAAAGCAACACACAAGGTAAACAGGGTCAAGAAGAAGACAAAGAAGTGCTTGCCACCAATCTCAATGTTTCCTCATCTCCTGCTTTGTTTCCTATATTCCTGACAACATTTCACTTTGTTTATCACAAAACAATCCTTTCTTTGTGGTAAAGCTTGTAAAAAACTAATAAGAATGTTTTGTGAACACAAATGTATATATGAGTCAGTAACACATCTTTGGGAGGTGGTTTTACCAGCAACCTACTAACACCCTCGTTACTTTGGCAACAATATATTTCTTATGTGTTCATGGATACCATTTAGCGGCCGGAAATTACTCCACTCGTTATTAAGTTTCTTGGATCCCAGCCCAGTGCGGCTCCAACCAGAAGCAGCGTGGGTGCGCATGATATCATTAAGTCAAGTTAACTTGCATTAAATCAAATAAATGTTTTAATCATTTATCCTTAAACATCAAGCCATGTTATATCAAAACTGCGCTATTCAAATTAGCATTAATCGAGAGTTGACTGTATATGTATGTATGTATGTATGCATATATGTATTATGTATATAAGTATGTATGTACATACATATGTATGTATGTATGTATGTATGTATGTGTGTGTATGTATGTACATACGTATGTATGTATGTGTGTGTGTATGTATGTATGTATGTATGTATGTATGTATGTATGTGTAATTCACTGTTTGATCTGCTGCAGTCTCTGACGAGACAGCCAGACATTACCCTACGGAACGAGCTCAGAGCTCATTATTTCCGATCTTGGGATAGGTCTGAGACCAGGCACACACCACACACCGGGACAACAAGGTCACAACTCCTCGATTTATATCCCGTACCTACTCACTGCTAGGTGAACAGGGGCTACGTCAAAGGAGACACACCCAAATATCTCCACCGGCCGGAATCGAACCCGGTCATCTGGCTTGTGAAGCCAGCG